>NC_137815.1:69763298-69820798 GCF_963921795.1 Nannobrachium achirus | reverse complement strand
AGTGTGTCCATGGATAAAAGCTCAGACAGCTTCTTTGTAAAATACTTGCACATTTTAACTGGTTATAGAACATGGAGTTGCCGAATCTAATCAACAAGTGCCCCACTGCAACAGCCCTACAGTCTATGCTCTGAAAAACACAACGAGACGCCACAACGAGGGCAGAATGAAACCACGCCCCCCCTTGATACAACTCTATATTAAACAAACGTTAATATTAATTAGATATGCCTACGTCACATTGCACAATAGAACAGTGTGAGCTAATATTTAATGAGTGGCGCGAAATATTTCTTTTCGACCTAGAAACTGGAAGTACACAGAAATAGCTACAGAGACAGCAGAAAGCTCTGAATCCCCAAGCCTATGGGCAAATTGAACCATATCACTGCTCCCTATCACAAGTGACTCATTGATATAATATATATTTATAGAAAAAGTGATTTTCTGTTTCATGGCCCTTTAAGCTCACAATGGGGAGCTTGTAGATCGGCTATTTTCAAATGATCAAAATGTATATAAGTGGTTAATGTATGCTTTGTGATAATAATCAAAATCTCCAAAGTAACTAGTAACTAAAGTTGCCAAATAAATGTGGTGGAGTAAAAGTACAATATTTGGATCCGAGATGGGGTGGAGTAGAAGTAAAAGTAGTATTGGAAATACTCAAGTAAAGTACAAATACCTCAACATTGTACTTAAGTGCAGTACTTAAGTAAATGTACTTGGTTACTTTACACCAGGGATCTTCAACGTTTTCAGGCCCCTTAGCTCAGATAGAGATGAAGCAGGGACCCCCACTACATATTGTATAACATTGTGTTGCAGATTAAAAATGTTCATAGATATCTTAGACAGCTTAGACTTGTTTGACAGCACTGTCATCCTGTTGGAGTAATGTGTGTTTTCAGACATTTAACCACCGTCAAATACTTGGTCTGCTCTTTTTTTCCCTCTACAAAACTCTTAGCCAAAAATAGCCGATCTATAAGCTTTTTTATAGATCGGCTATTTTTGGCTAACGTTCCACTCAGAATGGGGAAGCTAGGGTTCAAATAGTTATATGTAAAAAACATGATCCTATCACACAAATATTTGGTGGCCCCCCTGTAGTAACCCCCTAGGGGAAGACCCCTGCATGCTTTACACCACTGCCAGCGAGGATATTAAGACACAGTGTTTCTAATGCACCCAGAGTCCCCACATCCATCAGCCACTCCCCCGACACAACACAAACACAATAACACCAGACCAACAATGGCACAACGTGCTCATATGCAAATATTTACAACTGCCACACGAGACAACAAGGATATGCAGGCTAAACTATTTCTGCGACAATGAAACATACAGTGTACATATTTGCACAACGATACATGGGAACAAATAGGCAAGCATAGGTGTGAACACTACAGTTGTTTTCAGCCATTATGACGCCATCGAGGCACCAAGCTGGTAGATCTGCTATTTGTAGAGCACAACACCAGAACATAACCAACATGAAATTACTTGTCATTTTAGTTTTACTGGATCTCTTCTCCACTAGTCCCTCCCTAACATTTTAGTCTAGTTTTTATTTGCTGACGAAATAAATAATATTTAGTTTAGTTTTAGTCATCAGCTTTTTTTTGTCAGTGAAAAAGGGTAGTCGACAAACATTTTTCATCATAGTTTTAGTCGTCAAAATCAACATTATGTACAATATTTCTGTATTTCTAGGTTTCTCAGACATCATTACTTTACTTTGCACTTCTTTGTGCAATTTATATTCCTTTTTAGGCTGTTGATTTATCAATTATATGTTATATATAGTATTCATCTTACTTTGGTTATATTAATACATATGACTGCATGCTTACAGCATGTAAAGTCCTAGCAAGGAAAGTAAATGAGTATGATAAAATGGCTTATGAGTCTAGTACACCCTCAGTGTGTACTGTGTAGTTATGAAGCAGCAGGCTCATACAGCAAGGTCAGTACTGTAGCTATTCCCCTGTAGTTTCCTACTGTACATGGCAGTATGCTGGGTCTGGGGCAGTGGCTATGGCCTCGGCATATAGCAGTGGGCCTTCCATTCTCAGTCCATAAGAATGGAGCACATGTTCATGCAGTAGTTGGTCAGGGTAGTGTCGCCACTCTGCAGTCGCTGAGCGTTGAGCAGCACATTTCATAGTTAGGCAGAATTGACCTTCCATACTCTGAGAGAACACATCTTTTGGTCAGACAGAAGGAATGTCAGTCCTCAGAAGGATCCTATCAATGTTGATGTATCCTAGCAGAATCTGTATTAAGCTGTTCCAACATCCAGATCGGTGTCAGACTCCGGTTGCCTTCCGAGACAACTGGACCCTGTCCGCCTTTCTTTCTTCCATCACTTTTTTCTTTTTCCTTTCTATTATTTACTCTTATTTTCGCATTGTTATATTTCTCATTGTTATATTATATAGGAATTATTGCCATCTTTTGTATTGAATAAATCTTCTAAAATGTACATCAGTATTAGCCTGGTTAATAAACCAGACTGCACAACACCACCCCCTGGCGGTAGTGGTGGTGTTGTGGTCTGGCCCTTCACATTTAATAATCTTTTTCCACCAGCCCTCAGAAAGGGCGAGCCAATCAGGGCTGTAGGCTTGGGGCACGTGGTGGGTGGTGGCCTGGTTCAAAACCATTCAGCCAATCAGGAGCGTCTGTGTGTATTCAAACATATTCCCCCCTCCACTCTATTACAGACTTCAAACAGTCCCTAGTCTTTGATGCTTTCATTGAACTAACGAGCTATTGACACTTGTATGGCTCAATCAATTACCACAGCTCACAAGCCCTTTGAAGTTCAGAGGGAGCAATTGAGAGCAAGTCACCTTGACATTTTTTTAAACCACCCCTTGGAAATGAAAATTCTGCTCCCAGGTCCAGACTAATATCCAACACGCAGTGAGGAGTTAGTATGAGCAATGCCAGGCTACATCAGTATTTGCTCTTCATTCTCTCACCGAGGAGATGTTCAATTTCCACAACAGTTTGCATGTCAATGAATAGGCTGCTGGTGAAGAACATCACAGCCACAGTAAAGACTAACTGCCACCCCTATCCTACCGTCACCTCTTTATGTAAAGACTAACTGCCACCCCTACCGTCACCTCTATATGTGATCTGAATGGGGAAAGGTCACGCTTAGCTAATGCACCAATAAGGAAAGGTCTTTGTGCACCATGACAGCACATGTTTTAAGGCAACAATACGCGGCTTTGATGTCATTTGTTTGTCCCTCCAATCCAGACGACATTAAAAGACAACTTTGTTTTTTTTACAACAAGGGTTCATATTTTAGATTGTAATTGGAGAAAAGAAAAGATGAGTGTTAAAATGTTTTCATTTACTGCTTTCTATATCGTTTTAGCAATTTCAGTTGCATGCGTACAAGTGGCTAAATATGTCTTTTTAGACACAATAAACCAAAGATTTCTTTATTACTATTTACAGTAACAATACTAGCCCCCTAAGTCAAATATGCCCATGAAAGATTGCGGTGCATCTTGGGAATGGGCTTACTGTGTCTAAAAAGACATATTTAGCCACTTGTACAGTTGTACACATGCTATAGCTAAAACGATAGAAAGCAGTAAATGAAAACATTTTAACACTCATCTTTTCTTTTCTCTAATTGCAATTAAAATATGAACCCTTGTTGAACTTAATGGCACCATGCTACTATGGTGAATCTTCAATAGTCTGCAAACCATTCTTAAGAAGAACCTCTGCCTAATTCACAGAGAAAGAGACAGATCCAATACTCTGCGGAAAAACAAGTATTGAAGAGAGTCCAGTTTGATCCATAGGATTGATCTACCTGATAGATATAGTGAATAATGGGGACTGACAGGCCGTCAAGACAGACGATTGATGGACACAAACGCCGGTTCCAAAAAAACAAACTTCCCTCGTGATGTCCAATACACTGACCGTCTCTCCGGTGACCAATCAAATCTACAATGACTTTGCTTTTCTGCTTTACTCTGTGAGAAGTGCTAATTGATTGGAAGCGTTTGTTCGATCTCTGTAGGCGAACATCAGTCCACTGATCAAAACGCTTTAAGTTTATACCCTGTACAGACAACATGTATATAACGACGCAATGTGACGTAGCTCTGTTTACACAATGCTGCACTCCCTCCAACTGTACATGACATTATTACTACAAAACGACAAGCCAAAAGTTATTTGTAAATTGGGTGCATTCCTAAAGAATGTTATACCCTTGTTCAAATAATGTTTGCCACGCCCCCTTTCTGCTACATCTGTTTGAATATTGTATTGTTATGTATTGTATACTGTATGTAATCTGTGCTCCATACCATGTGATCATGGTTGTGAGTTAAATAAATGATGATGATGATGATGATGTATATACAGATTTGCCATTTCAAAACTTCACACGTTCTGCCATTGGCAAGACAGTAGATTTCCAGTGGATTGGCAGAACATTGAGCTTGTAGATCAGCTATTTTTGCTATTTTTCTTACCTTCTCTGACTATGCATTTCAATGGGAATGGAGTGGTTTCTTGCCATTCGCGGGTTTCTGCAAAAATACACTCCATTCTCCAGGAAAAGAGCAGTAAAGCCTGAAGACCTGAAACAGCATATCTGTACATTCCCCATTTTCAACTGTTTTTTTTTTTAATATTTGGACACTTGCTTTGGCAACGTCAACGTATGTTTACGTTGCCAAATCCTTGAATTGATCACATACTCTCCCCCCCAAAAAAAACTATCTATGGAAAACAATCAATGAAGTAAATAGAAGAGAGACAGAGAGACACAAGTATAGACAGCAACACAAACAAAGACACAAACACACATGGGGGGATTTGTACATCAAATACATCAATATGCACACTGACAAAAACTGCTTCAAACGGCGTGCAGACACGCTCGGGGCCTGCTGACTGGCTGGCTGGCTGTTGGAGGGATTTGTGGGGTCGGCACGTGAGTGTGTCATGGAAGCTTGCGTCCCCCCTCGAACCCACCCCTTGTCAGCTGTGTTTGTGCAGTGACGAGAGAGAGAGAGAGAGAGAGAGAGAGAGAGAGAGAGAGAGAGAGAGGAGACTGGAGGGCGAGGGAGGGGGGGGCTGTCTAAAGAGGGGGAGTGGGTCTGCGTGAAAGAACCCCCCCCCCCCCCACACACACACACACAAAGCTAGTAAATCTCCCCAACAGGGACAAGGGGACACGGAGGAGAAAAAAAAAACAGGGGCCACAGGGGAAAGTTGAAACAATGACTTTTTCTTTTGTGTGCAGGTGTTTTCTGTGTGTGCACGTGTGTCAAGAGAGAGCCGCAGAGAAGGGGCGTGCGTGTGTGTGTGTGTGTGTGTGGTTGAGGGGGGGTGGGGGGGGGGGGGGGGGGGAGCTAAACGGAGGACAGACTTAATGGCATTAACCAAATAAGCTGCAGTTCAGATCGGCTTTCTCCCCTTGTTTAACTCTCTGGTCATTTGCATTTGCCCTTTTGCGGCTGCAGAAAAGTATACTTGTGGTGTGTGTGCGTGTGTGCGCGTGCGCGCGTGCGTGCGTGCGTGCGTGCGTGCGTGCGTGCGTGCGTGCGTGCGTGCGTGCGTGCGTGCGTGTGTGTGTGTGGTGCATGTGTGCGTGCGTGCTTGAAGCCAGACAGAAAAAAGCTAGATAAAAAATAAGAAGCTTGAACATTTGAATAGGCCTGTGTATTATCAGTATATTTGAAGATCTAAGTAGAAATATGTAATAATAGCATTGTTATGTTTTTATTTATGTATTAATAGTATATATTTAAGTTGCATCTCGAATAGTACAGTGATATACATATTTAAGCCTGCAAGACCCGAATTAATTTCTACTGGCCACAAACAATTAAAAAAATCAGATGGTGTTGTAGGAGTCCTTATGAGAGTAAAATGTAATCTTTTTTGTAAGGTTTTATAGCCAAAATTCATGAATCATAAATCATGTTCTAATTTGCATTTTGGGGATATTTATCACAATAATAACATATGTACATGTTCAAGAGATTCTAATGATCACCCAAAAAATATTACAGGCATTTTACTTATGTTTTTGTGAGGAATAGCTTCAGTGAAAAAGTGAGATGTTGTTCGTCCAGACCCTGGACTCCAGAGATCTTGAAGTTGTGTGAATGTCAGCCTCTGTGGGGGGTGTTTATATGCAAATATCGTGGCCAATGGCATTGTAATACTAAACAATAGGATCCAATGGTGATGTTAATGTGAAAAAATAACAGGAAAACAAATTATTTAAACTCTTTTTTTGATCAAATAAAAAATGTGTCCAAATAAAGCTACACTGGGCCTTGCAGGGTTAAGTTGCATCACCTATTAGAAATCTTCACATTGTTCTTCCAACCGTAATGGGAGAGATTTGGTTTGCAGATTGCACATTTAAAACCAAATATGTCCTGTGGTCTGTTTGCACAGAGCGCCGCACTGAAGCTGATAAAACCATGTGCAGACCCAGGAGTGTCTCAACAAATTCTGGGCCCTGGGTACAAGGATTCACTGCGGGCCCCCCATGAATGTTCTTCATAGGGGGAGGAGGGGGTTTAACCCGTTTAGACTGGGAACGCATTATTACCCCTTATTTTGTGCTTTAAAGGAGTAGTTCACCCCCAAAATGACTTTTTTTCTATTGATTACTCATGCCATGGAGAGTAGAGTTCAATAATATTTTTTGGTTTTTGTCACACACACACAAAAAACTAAAAATATTATTGAACTCTAGTCTCCATGGCGTGACTGATCAATAGAAAAAAAGTCATTTTGGGGGTGAACTACTCCTTTAACTATTGAAAAATAGCAGATATACAAGCTCACAGCGCGGCACCGAGTGCCGCGCTGCGAGCTTGTAGATCTGCTATTTTTTACAAATCGTGAAAATCTTTTGAATTCTGTCGGTGGTGCTCAAACCTTTTCACGTGAAGGACCCCCAAAATGATATGTATTTGGCCACAGACCCCCATCTCAAAATATTTAGTTCCAGGGACCCCCCCAGAAGCAAAACTTGCGTTACAAATATTCGCTTAAAATAAATACATATATTGAAAGATTTGCACAGATTTTACTTTTCAAAAATAGCAGATCTACAAGCTCGCAGCGCGGCACAGAGAGCTTGTATATCTGCTATTTTTTCAATAGCTAAAGTATAAAATAATTAAGGCCCCTCCACCTTGGGCCCCAGTAACTCAGTCCCACTTTTCCCTCCCTTGTGACGCCCCTGTACAGACCATAAAAGCTGCTCCATAAACCCGCCAGTTGGACAAGTCACGTAAAAGCCTGGAGTGGACCTGTACTATCTTAATGAAGACGAGTGTTTTATCATAGCGCCATAAAAACTAATTTATTTGCGAGCTATAAAAGCTAATCCAACATCAGGAGGCATGAGGGTGGTCTGAGCAACTTCAAAGTGAAGTCACAAGCAGTTAATAGAGATGTGATGTGCCTGTGTGTGTGTGTGTGTGTGTGTGTGTGTGTGTGTGTGTGTGTGTGTGTGTGTGTGTGTGTGTGTGTGTGTGTGTGTGTGTGTGTGTGTGTGTGTGTGTGTGTGTGTGTGTGTGTGCGCGCGCGCGTGTGCAACGTGCATGCATGCACAGTGGTAGAAATACTCAAGTACTGTATTTCAGTAAAATGTTATTATATTACCTTTTACTCTACTACAATTACATGGCAGCTTTAGTTGAAGTTACTTACACAAGAAGTAATTCAAATCAGCCCCAACTTTACCAGCTGCACACCAGTGACACACAGCAAAGGTCAAAGGGACCAGAACTCAAACCCACGACACGTCAGGCCGGTAAGGCGCCTGGACCACTGCCCTGTTAGCCTAGCACAGCTAAACAATCCACCTAAAACAAGGTGGGGATACTATAATGCAGTTATTTAGCTGCATTAGTATATAGTCTGGCCAAGCCAGGCTACTGTCCTGTGGCCCAAGCCAATAAATAAAACAAATCTAAGAAATCCCATAAATAAAATAAATAAAAAATAAGATTAAGAAGTAGTGAAAATAGCCGATCTACAAGATCTTGTGGATCTGCTGTTTTCACTATAGTTTGGGTCCCAAGGGGAAACATGTAATTTCTGTTTTTGGTCACAAGCTAAAACGTTTGGAAACCTCTGCTTTGCACCCCTGCTGGGAAGGTTCCAGTCCTGGAAGGTTCCGGGTTAACTAATCGTAGCTGAAAAGAGCCATAAATCAGGTGTGAAGAAGGCGGTTGGTCGTGTTCATTTACTGGCCTCACACTGAGTCACAGTGGCTGATTTGCCTGTAACAGACACATACACACCTGTACAACGGACACACACACACACCTGTGCAAGGACACACACACACCTGTGCAAGGACAGATTTGCATTGACAAACGGTGTGGAAATAACACAGCGTCATAAAGAGGCCTCTTTGTCCCAACAGGTTGCGTGACTGAAGAACGTAAGCGTGCAACTAACCCACACCACAAACAAAACCACTAAAACATAAACAAATAACATGTCGTACAATGTAATACAGTCAAGAACTATTGCGACCGTCAGGTCGCAGTTACTATCAAAACCTCGACCAGCTGTCCGTCACTCAGTCCGTCAATCTGTCTGTCACACGTCACACTTTTCTCCTGCTCATATCTCCGCAACCGTTGCCCCGATCCATGCCAAATTTTGCACACACACTCCTTGCCTGCCAAACCACAACCTCCATCCATCAATCAATTCCCACATGGCCCTCTTCTAGCGCCACCATGAGGCAGATTCTTACAAAACACATTTTTGGACACTGTTCCTACAATTGTTGCCCTAAAATCACGCAAATCGGTACACACTTGCTCTGCACTCATGTCATCAATATGGATCTGTCCCATTTAGCGGCACCTTCAGGCCGATTTCTTAAAACACATTTTTGGACACTACTCCTACAGATTTTGCCCTAAAATCACGCAAATCGCTACACAGTTTACAGTTTACAGTTTAGGCATTTAGCAGACGCTTTTAATCCAAAGCGACTTACAATAAGCAGATCAAATATCACAATAATAAACAAATGTCAGTACATCAACAGCAATATAACAAATGCAAATGAATATCTATCTAGAAAAACAGTATAATCTGTAAAGAAAAATAAAATAATAAAAAAGGTTTCTAAAAACCTAAAAAACAAATGCTAACTAGCTTCATGTATGGACATTGATTTTCCAGTAGTGCTAAGGGTTTTGGTGGAGTCTGAAAAGGTGAGTCTTCAGTCCACGGCGAAAGCTAGCGAGTGAGTCCGTTGTTCTAAGTGCGACAGGGAGTTTATTCCACAGCTTGGGGGCCTGGAGGGCAAACTGTCTCGGACGAGTGGATTTTTGCCCTGGGGTTTTTAGCGAGGGTTCTGTCAGCATCCCTGTGTTGCCTGATCTAAGTGCACGGGTGGGGGTGTACGGGTTGATCAGGTTTTGGAGGTATGGAGGAGCCATACCTTTGGCTGCTTTGAAGGTCAGCATCAGTGTTTTGTATTCCATGCGGGCCGCAACCGGGAGCCATACACAGTATGTCTACACTCATGTCATCAACATGGATCTGTCCCATATAGCGCAACCATCAGGCAGATTTTTTCAAACACATTTTTGGACACTGCTCCTACACATTTTGCCCTAAAATCACGCCGCGACCTGACGGTCGCTTATCTCCCGATTAGGGAGTCTTACTGGTTTAAACTAGAGAGAAAAACAAATTAGGTTGAAGAGGTAAAAGAAAACACCTCAGTCTGACCTCATGTAATCAAACGCTTTCCTCCAATTGCACATTCTGATGAAAAAAGGAAACAAACTTTCCCCACTTTTACCCTGACGTGATGGTCCAAAACATTTCAAATGTTGAATTGTTATTTATTCAGAAATGCTTTCAGAAACAGCACAATAGCACAATGCGATGTGTTGTTGAGTACTTGTACATCTGTGAGCTTTACCACAACGCATATATCATCATCTCTGAAACCTTATGTCCAAAACTGTTACTTTGCAGGATTCAAACACAAAAAAGGCAAAAGTAGCAGATCTACAAGCTCAAAACGTGTCTCTCCACGTCGAGTTTCGAGCTTGCAGATCTGCTACTTTTGATGCTTTTATGTGACGCTGTAGTGCTGTGCGCACAAGTAGGGCATTAATTTACGAAAAAACACTTAACACTGAGACAATAAAAGTGGGACTGAGTTACTAGGGCCCAAGGGCGTCTGGCGTATGCCCATGCAAGGCTGTCCCTGTTCCGGTCTGGTTCCGGTCTCCCCCAAGCCCCCTGTGATTGGCTGAACCGGACGTAGGGAGCGCTCGGTTGTAGTCACTTGGACCGCGCGAGGTGCACCAAAACCCAATTATCATTGCGTTTATCGTGCGCTTGCCCAGGCCTTGGGCATAAATATAACGATTGCATTCAACACGGCTTCGTAACTCGCGCGGCGCACCGCCGGCCGCGCGGCCCTGGCCCGCTCTTCGCGGCCACTCGCGCCTGCGGCGCTCGGGGGCGAAGAGCAGGACCAAGGTCCGCTGGCCTTCGCGCCGCTTGCAATGTCGTGGACAATAACTGTGACATCTAACCATAAAACGAGCGCTCCCTTCATAGACACGCTTGGTAATCTGCTGGACGCGGCCCAAGGTGGAGGGGCCTTCATTATTTCATACTTTAGCTATTGAAAAATAGCAGATATACAAGCTCACAGCGCGGCACCGAGTGCCACGCTGCTAGCTTGTAGATCTGCTATTTTTGAAAAGTCGTGAAAATGTGTGCAAATCTTTGAATATATGTATTTTTTAAGCGAACAAATTTTGCTTCTGGGGGGTCCCTGGAACTAAATATTTCGAATTGGGGGTCCATGGCCAAATGCATATCATTTTGGGGGTCCTTCACATGAAAAGGTTTGAGCAGCACCGTCATAGAACATAGGTTTTTCAAAAAAAACAGAAGGATTTCAAATATTCAAAGACTTGCACAAATTTTCAAGATTTTTCAAAAATAGCAGATCTACAAGCTCACAGCGCGGCACTCGGTGCCGCGCTGTGAGCTTGTAGATCTGCTATTTTTTAGATCTGTTTTTTTTTTTTTTTTCGCAGTGAATGCTTGTACCCAGGGCCCAGAATGAGGTGCGACACCCCTGAAAGTAGGGGAGTGCGAGGGGAGGCCAGTGAAGATGAGGGGATAAAAAGGGGAGAGAGAGAGAGAGAGAGAGAGAGAGAGAGAGAGAGAGAGAGAGAGAGAGAGAGAGAAAGAGAGAGAGAGAAAGAGAGAGAACCTCTGGTTCTCATTGTGACGTGCACAGAACATTAACGCTTCATTAGCAAGCGGCATGTGCTAAATATTATTGTGACTGTGATGGCTATCAACCCTCTCCTATGTAATGAGAGACAGACCATCTGAACACACAGCATCTCTCCAGACCGCCTCTCCTCCGCGCTGACACCTCCTGACCCTCCGCAGCTTAGCGCGCGCTGCGCGCGTGTGTGTGTGTGTGTGTGTGTGTGTGTGTGTGTGTGTGTGTGTGTGTGCGCCTATGCGTGCGAGTGTCTGTGTTTTAGCATGTTCTAATCAAAGATAAAAAAATCACACCCGTGTGAACTGAGCGGTGGTCGTGGAGGCTGCGCAACAGCAAAACAAATATATAATAATAATAATTATAATAAAAAATATAAAAAAAATATATATATATATATATATAATATGGGGGGGGGGGGGGGGGGGGGCTTGCTTGCGTGTGAGAGAGAGAGCCATCCATCCATCCATGTCACTCAGGCCACCACTGGTATTGCAGTTGATGCTCAGGGCAGACTAGACTCAATAGCACCTCTCTGGTCACCAGGGGTACTTAGGCTACATACGGACCCACATACATAGATACACACACGGCCACGCTATGGAGACGGTGTGACCACCGCTCAAAAATACTATTACAAATAATAGTAATTCTGAGAGCCAGAAAGTAGTTTTTTTTTTTGCCACTCAGTAGGCGTTCTTGCATAACTTCCGGGTACGATGCAAGGCAAATAGGAGGTACTGTAGGGACATCACGTGACAACAGGGATACGCCATGTCCGGCCATGGGTGCCAGAACTCGCGCACCGGAAGTGTGATGAAATACATGACAGTGAATATGGAGCCGGCTGGATCAGCTGAGATCACCTCATGAACAAACCTGGAAGAAACACCATTTATGAACGACTGAGACCTTTGTCATAATATGAAAAAGGTCATATTATGTCAGATTATATTATAATCTGTTCAGGAATATAAAAGAAAATATATCAAAGGTATTTTTACAATCACTTGCTTTTCGATGTGCACAGTGCATAATGAAATAATACCCGTAATTGCCGGACTGTAAGCCGCGACTTTTTCCCCATGTTTTGAACCCTGCGGCTTATACAAAGGGGTGGCTTATATAACGATTTTTACAGCTAATGGCCAGTTTGTTAGTTTCACAATGGTCTTTAACAAGGATTTATAGATTTTTACATTAACGGCCACCAGGAGCGCTCTAGCAGGAAGTAAGAAGGACCCCTGCGGCTTATAGTCAGGTGCGGCTTATATATGTAAAGATTTGTTTTATTTTCTAAATTTAGCTGTTGCGGCTTATATTCAGGTGCGGCTTATAGTCCAGCAATTATGGTAATAATAACAACAGTAAATACTAATCGTTTCTGTCTCCGAAGTATCGCAAGATTTGGTTCCCAGACAGGAAACGGTGGTTAGTCTCGCGATACTGGCACCCATGGTGAGCTTCATGGCCGGACATGGCGCATCCCCGTTGTCACGTGATGTCCCTACCTACCTATTTACCTTGGTATGATGATGATGTCACGTGCATACCCTCTACTGTATATGTTCTCAACCTTGAGGGGGCTCCAGACAGGCAGGGGTCCCTGGCTAAATGAGGAACCACAATAAATATTCCAAGTCTTACTCCGAGAGGCTAAAATCTCATCAAACGGTGGTCCGTGGCTCAAATGCTGAATAAATAATGGACCTTGATATTATGAAAAAAAGGTTGAGAACCACTGCTCTAATGCATAACAAACTGGGAAATAAAAATAAAGAAATCACAGATGTAATGTAGTTTCTCCCAGCAGCCTCCTTGGTTAGTCAGACATTACTCCCGCTCTCCCCTCCCTCCCTTGCGTCTCCCTCCGGCCAAGTTGGAAGAATTATTCAAATTAAGGAGGAACTTTCTCTCCGATAAAGAAACCCTCAGATGTTCCTTTTAACCCATTTAGGTCCATAATTATTGAATGCTTTAACTATTGAAAAATAGCAGATCTACAAGCTCGCAGCGCGGCACCGAGTGCCGCGCTGTGAGCTTGTAGATCTGCTATTTTTGAGAGAGTTGAGAAAATGTGTGCAAATCTTTGCCACGCTGCAAGCTTGTAGATCTGCTATTTTTGAAAAAGTTGTGAAAATGTGTGCAAATCTTTGAGTATTTTTAAAGCGAACGTTTGTAACTCAAATTTTGCTTCTGGGGGGGTGGGGGGTCCCTGGAACTAGATATTTTGAGATGGGGGTCCAAGGCCAAATAAATATCAGTTTGGGGGTCCTTGACAGGAAAAGGTTTGAGAACCACTGACATAGTAGTCTCTCAAGAACAGACTAACTGAGCTCCAGTTTAAGTGAAAAGGACCTTTTCTTTTTCAAAAAACCTTAGAAGGATTCAAAAGACACTTATAGAATCGGGTCAAAATTCAAAATTGTCACGATTTATAAAAAATAGCAGATCTACAAGCTCGCAGCGCGGCACTCGGTGCCGCGCTGTGAGCTTGTATATCTGCTGTTTTTTCAATAGTTAAAGCACAAAATAATGATACGCAACGATGTGTGCCCGTTCTGGATGGGTTTAAGGGCGTTTGAAGGTCGCATATGGAGAAGGGGATTCCTCCTGAGTCGTTCAACTCATTAAGTATGATAATGGAGATCTGGATTTGTTTGATACGCTCCATTGAGCCAAAGGTCCGGAACGATTATAAACCCAAGCAGGGAAGAGTTCAAGTCAAGACCCAGGAAAACTTTCAGCAGCAGCGTATAAAAAACACTGGGAGATTTTATGGAAAGCTTTCAAATGCCTTTGGATGCTTTCGCATCACATCGTGTATCTTCTTTCTAATGCAAGGGTCTTCAACAGGGGGGTCTGGGACCCCTAGGGGGTCCTCAGAGTTACTACAAGGGGTCCTCCAAATCTTTGTGTGATAGAAACTTTTTTCCTCCTTTAACCATTAACCACTTGAACCCTAGCGTCCATATTCTGAGAACTTTAACCAAAAATAGAAAGATTGCTTGTAGATCAGCTATTTTCGGCAAAGAGGTTTGGTGTAGAGGGGAAAAAGAGCAGACTAAGTACAGAGTGCAAGGACAAGCGACCTCGCCCTAAAGGGCAAGGTCGTGCCACAGTGATAGCTTGTAGATCGGCTATTTTCGGCAAAGAGGTTTGGTGTTGAGGGGAAAAAGAGCAGACCAAGTACAGAGTGCAAGGTCAAGCGACCTCGCCCTAAAGGGTGAGGTCGTACCACAGTGATGTGGACATCAAGGATGTGGCATCAGGGCATCATTACTATTGATGACATCAGGGAACTCCATATATGGGCATAAAAGGGATTCTGTTTAGTGTGACATCACAGTGAAGCCAGCTAGAGCGTGATGTCAGAGCGGCAAACCCATTCTGGTAGAGTGGTTACCCTGACATCACAGTGACATGATGTCAGAGTGGCAAACCCATTCTGGTAGAATGGTTCCCCTGACATCACAGTGACATCAGAGCATGATGTCAGAGCGGCAAACCCATTCTGGTAGAGTGGTTCCCCTGACATCACAGTGACATCAGAGCATGATGTCAGAGCGGCAAACCCATTCTGGTAGAGTGGTTCCCCTGACATCACAGTGACATCAGAGCATGATGTCAGAGCGGCAAACCCATTCTGGTAGAGTGGTTCCCCTGACATCACAGTGACATCAGAGCATGATGTCAGAGCGGCAAACCCATTCTGGTAGAGTGGTTCCCCTGACATCACAGTGACATCAGAGTGTGATGTCAGAGCGGCAAACCCATTCTGGTAGAATGGTTCCCCTGACATCACAGTGACATCAGAGTGTGATGTCAGAGTGGCAAACCCATTCTGGTAGAATGGTTCCCCTGACATCACAGTGACATCAAAGCATGATGTCAGAGCGGCAAACCCATAGACTGTAAAAAGATGTACACGTCTACACGGACACGGGCAAGCTGTGACGCTTCTCATAGTAAACTGTGCAATAACCTGATCAGTGCGAAGAGAAAACAATCTTTTTCCCAGTAATAGGCCTACTAAGTGATATTCAGAAATACAAGTGTTTTAATTACGGACATTACATACTGATGACGGCATAGAATGGAACGTTGATATTCCACGGAGCAGAACATTTTAATCAGAACTGGAATCCAGGGCTTATTGGCGAATATTGAACGTTGGCCTCGTCTTGTGAAGAGAGTCAGTGGAATGAATGGTTCTGAGCCAGAATTCCATATGAACTCCAAAGCTCCTCGTTCCTCTCAGACAGCACTTTGCAGTAGAATATGACCTTCATGCTGCAGGTTGCCTCTGGGGGAGATTCCTTATCTGTGGTGCTCAACGTTTTTAATGTCAAAGACCCCTAGAATTATATGTATTTGACTGCGGATCCCCATCTCAAAATATGTTGTTCCAGGGGGAACCCCAGAAGCAAAGTGTTGTGTTAAAAGTGTTCGCTTTAAAAGAATACATATCAACAGATGTCAAAAATAGCAGATCTACAAGCTCATAGCGTGGCACTGCCAAAGAACCATTAAGACCTGAGGCACAAATGCCTTCTACTGTAAATCAGCAGTTCTCACACTTTCTAGATTGCCACTTGAAAACGTCTAGAATCACCGGTGCAGCATGTGATCTTCAAGGAAAAAAGATAATTTATCAATGACTCTTTCTCTCTTTCTCCTAGTCAGTCCTCTATTGGTTGCCTAACTTCACCCTGGGTGAAGTGATTTCTCACCTGATCGGTACAGAAACCACACAGTCCTTCGATTTGCTTTGGGTAACAGGATTAGGGCTGTCACGATATGACATTTTACATGACGATTAATTGTCACTCAAATAATTGGCGATTAACGATTTAATTGTGTTTTTGTCGATTACATTTCTGTTTGGCTTTTAGGCTTTGAAGTTGCATATGGTAGATATGACACATAACCTAAATATACAAAGAAATTACTGACATATTTGACAGCTTACTACTTAAAAAATAACTGTGATAGTGTAAATAGCCGATCTACAAGCTCACAACAAGTCGCAATGCGACGCGTTGTGAGCTTGTAGATCTGCTATTTCCACAATTTTTGACCTTTTTTTTTAATATATATGAACATTTTTCAACATGGAAACGATTATGACGATTATGAAAAATAATCACGATTATGTAAAAGAAAATCACGATTAGACGATTATGTAATAATTGTGACAGCCTTAAACAGGAGAAATCCATACTCTGCATTTGATATCCCCTCCCTTCTGGATATACATTTTTATGGCTATATATATATCAGAGATATGTGACCCTGTTTCTGGTCAGACTGAATTAAAAATGCTAAATGTATGTTAATGGCCACACTAACCCTGGTGTCCCTATTTTGGGCAATTATTCAGAATTAATCAAATTCACCATCAAATGTTTTCATTCAGAAACACATACTTAAATGGCAGATCTACAAGTTCGACTATTCTAGCTGTTTGTCACACAAAAAGTGCATATAGGGTTTCTAAAACTAAGCTCCAAACAGCCCAAAACAAACTAATTAGGGTCCTGCTTAACCTTTCCTATCAGACTCGGCAGGTATAGAAGCTCAGACTCACCAGATATACAAGCTCACGGTGCCGCGCTGTGAGCTTGTAGATCTGCTATTTTTGAAAAGTCGTGAAAATTGTGTGCAAATCTTTGAATATATGTATTTATTAAGCGAACATTTGTAACTAAAATGATGCTTCTGGGGGGTCCCTGGAACTAAATATTGTTTTGAGATGGGGGTCCGTGGCCAAATACATATCATTTTGGGGGTCCTTCATATGAAAAAGTGTGAGCACCACTGACATAGAAATAAGGACTTGAAATATTCAAAAATAGCAGATGTACAAGCTCGCATCTGCTATTTTTCAATAGCTAAAGTATAAAATAATGCATGATAATGCATTCCCAGTCTAAATGGGTTGAACCCCCTCCCCCTATGAAGAACATTCATGGGACCGCGACCCAAAAATGTGTCCGCCCAGTGTTTGGGAAAACAGTGCTCTGCTCTAGACTAGAGAAATCAGTTTTGCTCTTGTCCAGCAACATGTTTGTTTGTACATAGCGTCAGGCGTATGATGGAGTTAGACAAGTGGCAGGATAATAGAGTGATCTCTGTGGTTGAATGGGATCCACAGAAGCCCCATTATTTAACCATGTCTCCCTTCTTCACCAGTCTGTCACATTTCCACTGTTTTCCTCTCCGCTCTGCAAGGGAGAGGAGGGGAATGCTTGATCCACCCTTAGAAATCTATTAGATCCCTGTCTCCACTGCCACACACACACACACACACACACACACACACACACACACACACACACACACACACACACACACACACACACACACACACACACACACACACACACACACACACACACACACACACACACACACACACACACACACACACACACACACACACAGCTTACCAAGGTGCTCGGTGTCAGGGTTAAGCACAGCAGACTGCTACCTCCCCCTAGAGGTTTGTAGTTTACTGCATGCAAAGGAGCTTTTTGTTTGTTTGGTCAGTTGGGACATGCATGGAAATCATGTGTTTTCCCATGCATGCAACAAGTAACAGTAGATTGGTACAGTGTTACGATGCTGTCAATGTAAAATATTAATATGTATATCTTTTTAATCTTAAAAAAACAAATAGGTGTGTTTTGGAAATCAAAAGATACTGTAGATATACGTGTCACAAGTTTCACTCTTTCTTTTGGCTGCTATATGCTGTATATTGTATTAAGTGAATTCATGTACTACAGTATTCAGCCACAGACACCAATTTGAAATGATTTTGTGTAAAGACTAGGGCATTCACACATAATGATTTTTAGTATTAAAATTATTCGACCTCAAAGTACTCGAATAGTCGAATATTCTACAGGACTGGACAAACTGTCAAATATTAAGTAAGCAAGAGGCAAACATTGTGAAAATAGCCGATTGTGAAAATAGCCATTGTGAAAATAGCCGATCTACATGCTCACATGTAGGCGTTGTGAGCATGTAGATCTGCTATTTTCACAATATTTATCTGCGGAACAGAGTCACATTAAATGTAATACCTACAATTCCAAGTGCTTGTCAGGGTGGGGGTCCCCAGTTCAAATATGTTTATTGTGTGGGTCACGGCCTAAAAAGGTTTGAGAACCTTTGACAACTCATTCTTATGACTTCCTATCTAGCCAAGCTTTATAAACTATATATTTTTCAAAGAGAGAGAGAGAGAGAGAGGAAAAAAAAAGAATATTCGAATTCCGTGAACAACGTTGAATAGTGACTTTGATATTCGAAATATTCTAATATTTGGTGAATGCCCTAGTAAAGACCTCATCTTTTTTTAAGTTTTAATTTTTATTTTATTTTAGAAAATATTTAAAAAATGACACAGAATGGGCTTCTTTGTTGTATGTGTTGGTATAGAGGGTATGCACGTCCACTGGGCCCCGCCCCCCCCCCCCCCCCCCCCTAATCTAGACTGAGTGGCAAAACATTGAGCAGCATGGAGCATTGGAGTTTGGAAGTGCTCGTTGGAAATCACTCAACGGCCCTGCATACCACCTGTTTCTAATTTGCACATAATGCAGGAGGCAGCATGATGTTTTGTTGTAGAAAACGAGTGCTTCCAAACTCTGACACTTGGAAAAATAAAAACCTGCACAGAATGTCTTGACAGAAAGTAGCCCATAACATGCCTATGGTGGATTTTTATGAAACAAAAACTTTGCATATAGAAAGAGGATAATTCAAGCTTTCAGTATGGCCACAATGTTGGTGAGTTAACTTTGTTTAATACAATCAGATAGGACTTTTCTGTTTGGATGTATGGGCTGTCAATGGCAGAAATTAGTGTTTTGCCACTCAGTAGGCATTCCCACATAACTTCCAGCAACAGTGATGTCACACGCATACCCTCTATTGAGGATACGCTGCCCAACGTGCTGTGAAACTGTGTTGATCAGCAGTTGTGTCTTCGGAAATTGGAGAAGAAGCCATTATTAATTCATTTGATTGTAGCTTCACCTTATCTAAAAGTCACTACACTTAGGCCTACACTACACCTTCAGATAGCCTTTCTTCACCTTAGCTAAAAGTCACTACACTTAGGCCTACACTACACCTTCAGATAGCCTTTCTTCCAATGGTAAACCAAACTATAAACGGGTCCATTTGGTTCCATTTCTACACTCTCAGAGTTAAATTAATTAACATAGATTTTACAATATAAATTAGGGTCCCGGAGATAGAAATGCCATTAAATGGGGGTCCGTAGCCTAATCAATGCATGCCAAACTGGGGGGTCCTTGAAATTAAAATGGTTGAGAATCACTGCTAGAGCCCTAAAGATTTTCTCTAATGGGTGTCCCTGGCATATCTTTTCAAATGGGGGTCCGCGGGCTAACAAACTAATGACAATTCTGGGGTCCTTGAGAACCCCTGTAAAGCAGGGGTTCCCAAACTCTTTTGTCTCAGGGCACCCCATAAATATTTGTTTTAATCCGAGGCACCCCTACATTATAATTTTCACTCCCAGCACCTTATATTTATAACATATCGTCGTTGTCGGGTGGAAACCTTGTATGTCCAAAACCGTTTGTTTTGTGTTTATGATCTATAAAATGTACTACTGTAAACTAGCGAAAACAGCCGATCTACAAGCACACAACGCCTCGCAGATCGGCTGTTTTCACTAGTTTTGTGCGACGGTCTTGTATGATGAAGCAGGGCAAAAGACGTACACATTTGAAACTTGGAGATACGAGGTTTCTGCCCGATAGTGACGATATTTTAGTGATTATGTTGCAAGGAAAACGTTGAGATAATAGCCATTTTGGTTAGAACTGACTGAAAATAACTTTGTACTTCAAGTTTAAAATTGTAATAAATAATATTTTTTCAAGTGTCCAAATACATTCCAAATATTATCAAATGATCTCGCGGCACCCCTGGACTGCCGTCGCGGCACCCCAGGGTGCCCCGTCACCCACTTTGAAAACACCTGCTTTACACCACTGATAAATGAGATATATTTTATTTTCTTACAAATTGGTCATGTAAAATTCACACACAGTGGTTACAGCAGGCCTACAACATCAAGGCGTGCAAACAGGGGTGTCACGCAAGGGGGGAGAAAGTGGGACTGAGTTACCAGGGCCCAAGTTGGAGGGGCCTTAATTATTTCATACTTTAGCTATTGAAAAATAGCAGATATACAAGCTCACAGCGCGGCTTGTAGATCTGCTATCTTTGAAAAATTGTGAAAATGGGTGCATATCTTTGAATATACTATGTATTTTTTAAGCGAACATTTTGTAACTCAAATTTTGCTTCTGGGGGGTCCCTGGAACTACATATTTTGAGATGGGGGTTCGTGGTCAAATACATATAACTTTGGGGGTCCTTCACATGAAAAAGTTTGAGCGCCACTGACGTAGAAACATAGGTTTTTCAAAAAAAGGTGAAATACTCCCAAGACTTACACGATTTTTCAGAAATATCAGATATACAAGCTCGTACAAGCTTGTATATCATATATTTTTCAATATTTAAAGCACAAAATAATGCGATCCCTGCAGTCTAAATGGGTTAAACCCCCTTCCCCTATGAAGAAAATTCATGGGGGGCCCGCAGTGAATCCTTGTACCCAGGGCCCAGAATATGGTGTGACACCCCTGCATGCAAACAATGATGTGACATTGAAACAGTTGTTTGTTTAACCATGGAGAGACATGCTGACATCACCTCCTTATTAATCACCGGCCATCCATGAGTCAGTGATTGATTTGGGGTTGCTGTACTTTTAGAAATGACGTCTCCACATCGGAATGTTATACTTATGGAGAACACAGCGTAACGTATCAAAGCACAGTAACATAAACAAAAGGATTAAATGTTTGAGAACATAACTTATATACCGACAATACAAAACACTCAGGATCTTACTGTGTGTAGACGCTCAGGGTTGACCACTGAAGAATGTGAGCTTGTAGATTGGACATTTCTGCTGTCTTTGACAAATCTGAAAAAATTATTGAATGTTTGTATTTAATACTTTTTAATTTTGTTTTATATATTTTTTTAATTTTGTTGTACACTTTTAAAGAATATATATATCATTTGGGGGGGTGGGGTGGGGTGAGAGGGACATTTTGGGACCCCGCGTTGTGATGTGGCGCGTTGTGAGCTTGCAGGTCAGCTGTTTTCAAATTGTATGTAGGCAGCATTAAAGTGGTTCAGCTGATTTTTATGCAATAATTTTCTGTGCCGGGGACCCCCTGGAACCCCCTCAAGGACCCCTTTTTGAGAACCACTGGGTGCTCCATTGCAGTGGTTCCCAAGCTTTTCAGGTCGAGACCCAAAAGCGGCTATATAGGGTGTGCCAAATGTAGTTCTAAGAGCGGCCATTTCTTGGGTAAACACAGCCTTACACAGGTGTTCTGATTGGAGTAAAGCATTAGTTCTATGCAATCAAACAATTGAAACACCTGTGTTTTTACCCAAGAAATGGCCGCTAAGGACTACAATGACGTAGCCGCTGGCACACACTATATGCTTTTAAGTGTTAGAATTATACTTTAGTCGTTATTTTTGTCTCGGATCTGTTGAAATAGCGAGGGACAGAAAATGCTCTGGGGGCAGAGTTCTCCTCTGCCTACAAAATGATGTCACAGCTTAAAAGCGGTAGGCCCAGTAGGCCAGCGGGCGCCCTAAGTTTTTATTGATATTTTTATTTGTTTGGGGAATCTCTTAGATTTGTTTTGTTGTTTGATTTAAAATTCATAACTTTCTTTAAAACCTTTTGAAATAATACATATATTTATTTAAATGTAGGAAAAGAGTCGTGACCCATAAAAATTGGTCCGTGACCCACATACTGTATGAATCCCGGCCCACAGGTTGAGATCCAGCGCTCTATCACCCTGTAGACAATATGCCTTCCGGTGTGTTCCAAGATTTCTAGCGGAAGTCTGCGTTTAACGGACGTTACGTCATGCGGTGCGGGTCTGTTTACATTCCCCAGCGAAAAAACTAAAATAGATTGTAGCTCTTAACTCACTCTTAATAGGTGTAACATTGCTTGAATCAATGTTTTTGTTTGTATATTGTTTATTGCGAGCGCAACCGACGGAGCAGGAGACGTAGACCAGAGTTAATTTCGTGCAGGAATACGTTTGCAGGAACACCGCACCGTGAAAAAAATACAGCTTCCGGTGAAATTCCTACGGCGGAAGTTGAACGCTTTCTGCCTTCTATTGTCACCAGGCTTTTCTCTTCGGAGATGAGTAAGCCTGGCTACGCGAGGCTAGCGCTCTATAGGAGTGCATGTGAGGCAGGTTATATAACACACAGAGCTGCTATCAGTAGGCTGAGGTCGAGGCTGTAGTATCACAGCGTTATCACACTATCCATGCTCCATTACAGCACTGCCCCAATCAGAGCTGGGCAGGCAGATAAGGGCCAATCAGAGCTCAAAGGACTGATAAGAGCCAATCAGAGAGGGGTATGAGGTGATAAGGGTGCAGACCAGGTGATGAAGCCTCTGGCAGGCTGGCTGCCCCCCCCCCCCCCCCCCCCCCCCCCCGACCGATACACAAACTACATGCAAAATACACTGCTGACACACGTACGCACTACGCACGCACGCACGTACACACACACCACTGCATGATACCGCATCACACACAGACCAGTGTTGATTTCCTTTGACTAAAACTATGACGAAAAATGTTTGTCGACTGCGTTTTTCTCACTGACGAAAAACTAAATAAAAACTAAGCTGTGATGACTAAAACTAAGACTAAATATATTGACAATTTCGTCAACAAAATAAAAACTAGACTAAAACGTTAGGGAGGGACTAGTGGAGAAAAAATCACACCCGTGTGAAGTGGAGCTGTGTGTGTGTGTGTGTGTGTGTGTGTGTGTGTGTGTGTGTGTGTGTGTGTGTGTGTGTGTGTGTGTGTGTGTGTGTGTGTGTGTGGATCATGTGTACCGATTTTTGTGACATTTGAAGAAAATATGTAGGAAAAGGAGCAAAAAGTGTGTTTTGGAGAAAATTCAAGATGGCGGAAAATCTATCATGGCGCAAATGGGCGTGGCCTATATGGGGAGATGCGTCATGACCCAAGGAATCCAGGGAAAAAATATTTTTAATTTTCCGACCTACGGTTCAAGAGTTACAGGCCAAAACGTAAAGTGGGGTGTTATGGCGCCACCATGCGGCCAAATGACACAATTATTTTTTATTTAATCCTTGAAATCATTATGAACCTCCTCTCCAAGTCTTGAAACTCTAGCCCCTATGGTTTGCGAGAGACAAATAATTGAATGTGAGTTTTTGCGATTCCCATTATAAGTCAATGGGGAAAATTAATTCACTAATAAATTAATATCAATTAAACTATAGAACCTTTCTCTTAGAAAAGTAATAGCCCACGATTCCCGAGTAAGCCGGTCGATTTGACATATGGCGCGAGTGTGTGGTGGCAAAACTGTGGGACTAGTGGCGTGCCGAAGTTTAGGAAGTTCAGGCTACATACAGACAGACAGACAGACACACAGACAGACCCACACGGCCACGTATAGGGAGCCTGTGCTTCACACAGCTCCAAAAAGTCATTTTATGTTTGGTTTATGTTTTGGTTGCTCACAACGCGTCGCAGCGCGAAGCGTTGTGAGCTTGTAGATCTGCTATTTTCAGCACGCAACCAAGTGTAAAATCAGCCATTACAATGTCATCAAGGCCTGCCAAGATACATTTTAGTTGACTAAATCAACTGTAGACTAAAACTAAAACTTTTCAGGTGACTAAATTATGACTAAAACTAAAAGACATTTTATTCAAAAGACTATGACTAAAACTAAATCAAAATTTGCTGTCAAAAACAACACAGACGCAGGTTTGTTTCACTTTGCTTATGGGGACAACATTTGTCTCACGCTGCGCACACACGCACACGCTCACGCAAGTGCGCACCCACACACCCACGCACATACGCACGCACACAAAGAAGCGTAACATTAAGCAACATAAAGTACCATTTTAGGGGCAAGGCCACTCAGCCTTTGGTGTTGTCCATTTTTTAGGGCACAAAGGCCAAATGCCAGGGCAAGAAGGCCATCAAATAAAACAACATTTTAGTCCATTGAAAGAATTTGTTGAATTTAAGGGTTAGGGTGAAATAGATAAATGATGGTATTTACAATCTGATGAATCCATGCTCAGCCCTGCACCAATCAAAGTCACTGGATTGGTCTAAAGCTGGGGACCCTGGGGGAAATAAGATTTCAGAATCTCAACAAAAGACACTGGTGTCTACATGACAAGAAAGAGACACGGTGTGTCTACTGTCTACATATTGACAAGAAAGAGACACTGGTGTCTACTGTCTACATATTGACAAGAAAGAGACATGGGTGTCTACTGTCTACTTATTGACAAGAAAAAGACAGAGCAGAAAGTGGTACAGTCAGCTGGGGCATTAAGGCCACTGTGGCCTCAGGTCATGCCATTGGTTAGGGTTAGGGTTAGGGTTAGGGTTAGGGTTTTTAGCGTTTTGAGCTTGTAGATCGGCTATTTTTGCTTCATTTGTATGAGACACTAGAATGACAAAGTAGGACATAGCAATATGTAATGTGGCCCTCTGGAGTGATGGTGGAAATATAGTGGCCCTCACCATCATCAAAGTTGCTCTCTCTTTCTCATAATAGTCTCTCACCTGTCAGTATCGAAGAAACTCATGCTTCCCGTAAATCTACTATTTTGGGCACACAATGCATCATATCGTCGTTGTCGGGTGGAAACCTTGTATCTCAAAGTTTCAAATTTGTATGTTCTTTCGCAAAGTAAAGCCCTGCTTCATCGTACAAGGCCGTCGCACAAAAGCAGTGAAAACAGCAGATGGGCCGTTTTCACTAGTCTAAATCATTTTTAAAATGATAAATACAAAACGAACGGTATTTGGACAAACATACCCGACAACGACGATATGATATATGATCATATACAGCAGGGTTCCCCAATTAGTTTTCCCCAAGGGCCGAATTATGTCTAGGGTACCAAGCCGAGGGCCACAGCATTGCAGGGGGCGACGGTGGCGTTCCCGATACTCCAGCGACAGTTCAGATATCGTCGTTGTTGGGTGAAAATCTTGTATGTCCAAAACCGTTCGTTTTGCATTCATCATTAAAAGAATTATTTAAAATAGTGAAAACAGCCGATCTACAAGAAAGAACGTACACATTTGGAAATACAAGTTCCCACCCGACAACGACGATATACTAGTGTTGTTGCTACTCTTATACCACCATTATTACTGGGGTTGGTGGGGGCCAGACAGTAGCCCCTCGTGGGCCGCCTATTGGGGAACCCTGATACAGTATATCAGGCTTATGAACTTTTGGTTTACTGCCTGCAACCTCTCTCTTCCTCATCCCCCCTGCACACCACTTCAACAGCTCCGGGCAGAAGACAGCAGGACACAAAGACAAACACTCAGTTGAGAGAAAGTTTGGTGCTTACGGCACGCACCATCGATTGTTCAACAAGCCATGTTAGCCCTCTGGCCAATCACACACACACACTCACATTCTGTACACACACACGCACGCACACACAGACAGACAGACAGACAGACAGACAGACAGACAGACACGTACCGGTACACACAAGGACACACACTCAGACACAAGTTTGTGTTATGGTGTGGAGCCCACTTCTCACGGACTTATCAAAAATGAATAAATGACATGTACTGGTATAGCTCAGTCCATAGAGCACTGAGCTGCACGGCCCGCAAGGTTCTGTGTTTGATCCATTCCCTGGCACTGCCAGGGCTTGGGTAATGAAATCATGTGGTAAGTACTGGGAGCTGATGGTAGGTGTAGCTAGTCTAGCCACTAGCGCATTGAAACAAGGATAGACTCCCTCCTTTCTTGGCTGATACCAACAATAATCCTCGCCAACCCATTTACTTACTTACTACATGAAATCACATTTCAGGCCACTTTGGAACAGGACCTGACGGTCCGGAGGGCACTTGCCTGGAATGCCTTGCATGGGATGTGGAGAGTGTGCGAATCGGGGGCAGTTCTCCACTTAGAAACATCACCACTTAGAAACACCCCCATTCAGAAAAAGAAACATCCCCATTCAGAAACACCCCACTTAGAAACAGAGTCTGAGCATTCACCAGTTTAGCATTCACCAGCGTCGGCAGGATAGCATTTCACCAGGTTAGCATTCACCAGCATCGGCGGCAGGTTAGCATTTCACTAGGCTAGCATTCAGCGTCTAAAGCCTTGTTTTGTAACTTTTCATCATTAATAATTCCATGACAATATTTTTGTTCAATGAAGTTTGGCCTTATAGATGTGTCTGTGTCTGTGTTTTCCCTTATTTTTTAGACTACTCATGTAGTGTGTTACAAAATCATAATATAACGTCCAAAATAGGACTGTCATTTATAGCTTGCAGCCCTTGGACTTTTGATATTTTGCTGAGTGGCCCCTGAGCCATCTTAAGCTGATTAGCCCTGATTTAGAATAATGGAGAAATAATGTTTCTGAATGGAGATGTGAATGTTTCTGAAGATGTTTCTGAGATGTGTAACCTAGGTTTAGGTGACACCTCCATTTAGTCAGTCTTCTGAATGGCAATGTTTCTGAATGGAGATGTGTAACCGTGGGAATCAGTGCTCAAGGGAGAAGACCTCAAGAGGAGGCTTCATGGCTACATAGTACTGCTGTATGGGGCTGCACTGCATCAGGCACCCAGAAAACCAGAGGCAAGCAAACTGACTCTATGGGAGCCAACCCAGGGCAAAGCCAGGTAAGGCATGAAGCGCACCACCTATATGTAGATGCACTGCAGCATGACATCTCAGCTAACAACAGTGTAGAGCTCAAGACCCTGATGCAGCGATCCAGGAGTCCTGAGTTGATGTTGGCTAGAGCTAGACCACACTCTCGCATCGGGTCCCATCAGGCCACTTTACCCAAACCATGACCCACAGCCAGAGGGACAGACACAGGCAGAAATGGTCTGATTTGAGACGGCAGATGCCAAGGCATCTTTAGAATAATAATAGTGTAGTGTATAACTAATTGTACTGTAATTACCTTACCGCTCATATTATGCAATCATCTAAACTCTTAACACATTTGACATCTGACTGATATGCAGTTGATGCTGGCACAGAATAATAAATGCTGAAGTTCACATTTAAGCAAACACATCCAGCGATGCAGATCTGTCATTTTCATAGTTTGGGTCCCAGGCAAACGTTGAATCTACCTCTCTTTTGGTCTCGACCTGAAAAGTTCCTTGAGGGGGATCCAGGGGGTCCCCGGCAAAGCAAATTGTTTAATACTAGAAGCTGGGCCGCCCTTCGGGCGGCCCAGCGTCTAGTCGGCGACCTGGCCAACTCGGGAACGATGTAAATAGAGAATGAATGCCCCGCCCTTTAATGCAAACCCCATTATACCTGTTGTCATAGGACCCGTTTTGACCATCTGTTTGCCTGTGTCCATTTATGCCCATATATGGAGATATCTGTATCTGTCTGTCTGTCGGCGTCCATTTTATGTCCATATATTGGAGATCACTGCAGATATAGTTCTGGGTCCATTTTATGCCCATATGCCCATATATGGAGGTATCTGTCTATTTGCGTCCATTTTATGCCTGCCCCACCCTTTAATGCAAACCCCAATATACCTGTTGTCATAGGACCCGTTTGGACCATCTGTTTGCCTTCTGTTAGCCTTTGTCCCCACCCTTTAATGCAAACCCCAATATACCTGTTGTCATAGGACCCGTTTTGACCATCTGTTTGCCATTGTCCCCTTATTTCTGGGTCCATTTTATGCCCATATGCCCATATATGGAGATATCTGTCTATTTGCGTCCATTTTATGCCTGCCCCACCCTTTAATGCAAACCCCAATATACCTGTTGTCATAGGACCCGTTTTGACCATCTGTTAGCCTTTGTCCCCACCCTTTAATGCAAACCCCAATATACCTGTTGTCATAGGACCCGTTTGGACCATCTGTTTGCCTTCTGTTAGCCTTTGTCCCCACCCTTTAATGCAAACCCCAATATACCTGTTGTCATAGGACCCGTTTTGACCATCTGTTTGCCATTGTCCCCTTATGCCCATATATGGAGATCTCTGCACACACAGTACCGGTTGCGGAAAACTCTGATGTCAGACATCAGCTCCGCATTCGGGGATTCATTTTATGCCCATACCCCTTATGCCCATATATGGAGATCTCTGCACACACAGTACTGGTTGCGGAAAACTCTGATGTCAGACATCAGTTCCGCATACGGGCATTCATTTTATGCCCATATATGGAGAACGTGGGAAGAAACATTCACAGAGATTTTTTGTTGACTCATGTGGCGTACGTGATGTCAGAGCCTTTTATGAAGTGATGTCACAATGAGTCAGCGCTTCCTCCGGAACAGCCTGATGTCAACAATCAGCTCTGCATAAGGAGATTCCGAACGTTTCGCACCGGTTTCGGAAAACCGCGAGTCGGGTCGGGTCGAGGCCCGGCACTGCACTCGGCGAGTAATGGAAGCTGGCATTTCCGTTCATGAAAATATATTTTAAAATTTCATTTCCGCTAAGCAGCAAGCCAAATATGCATAGATGATGACAGTGCGCACATTTATCCTGATACTATTAGGATAAATGTGCGCACTGTTAAAACGAAACGGAAGTGGGGAGGAGGCTTCACTTCCGCTTTAACCGGGTACTCACCAAAAGAACTTCGGTCTCCCGGACTGGATTGATTGATTGATTGATTGATTGATTGAAGACTTTATTAGAAGTTTGCATAGGAAAAGGTACAGTTTCATGACGGTACAGTTCACTGGTACAAGGTCTACTAAAAGGAGATCCATGAAAAGACTAAGCTTATTTCCACAGGAAACCATTTAAGTATCTCAGGTAACATTGAATGACAGACGAATAGAACACAGTACTATGCAGTAGATATGTAAAGAAAATAAATAATGAGAGAACAAAGAAAGAGTCTAAAACAGTAAGTAAGTAAGTATATACAAAGAAGGGGCAGGGGAGGGTAGGGTTGGGCTAGGTTAGTTTTTTTACCAGTTGCGATGACGGGAGCATTTGCAATTGCGGGAGTCAACAGTCTGGCCATGCGAGAGATACTTCCTGGAAGAAGAGTGTACTTCCGGTGGCTTCAACAAAAATGGCTATTATCTCAACGTTTTCCTCGCAACATAATCACTAAGATATCGTCACTGTCGGGCAGAAAACTCGTATCTCCAAGTTTCAAATGTGTACGTCTTTTGGTAAAGCAAAGCCCTGCTTCATCATACAAGACTGTCGCACAAAACTAGTGGAAACAGCCGATCTACAAGCATGCTTGTAGATCTGCTGTTTTCACTAGTTTAGTACATTTTATTGATGTTAAATACAAAACTAACGGTTTTGGACATACAAGGTTTCCACCCGACAACGACAATATGCTATAAATATAAGGATACTGGGAGTGAAAATTATAATGTAGGGGTGCCTCGGATAAAAAAAAAATATTAATGGGGTGCCCTGAGACAAAAAAGTTTGGGAACCCCTGTTTTATAACTCTATGGTTAGGGTGGGGGGATAAATGGCCTAAAATGAAAAACTTTGGAAAATGATTTCGCCCATTTCAGTGATGGTGCATTGGGTCATTTGGGAGATATTTTGTATTGGGAGTTGGTACCTAGGATGAAATAAACCCCCCACCCCACCCAAAAAACTAAATCGGACATGTTTTTTTCCCACTTTTCACCCCAATTTTCATTAAAAAAATAAAATAAATCTTAAGAGAGGACTTTGGTTCACCTGGTAGATGTTGCAAAGTTATAATGTAATAAAATACATTTACATAATGCATTATGGCTCCTGGTTGACTGCAAGTGTAGCCCCCATAGTAAAGTCGAGATCCAGCGCACAAACAGCCCTGCCAATTGGCTCAGCCATATAGGCAGTGGCATGCAGGGCTGTGCAGTGGGCACTGAGTGTTCAGGTGTTCGAACCACACAGATGGGTCCTTCTGTGGGTGCGCAGCACGTGTCGATTTTGGGGGTGGTCTTTTTGTGGGGTCCCCCGTGCCATTTCACACCAGAAATGTACAGTAGCCAGCACATATAGGCCTATAGAACTTAGAAGTTCAAAGTACAAAGTTTTTACCATCCTAAAGTGCACTTTGAGGCAAAAGTGCCCAAGCAACCCCCCCACACAATCTGCATGTGCCTGTTGGCACGACAGGTTGCATGTCAGTGATATCCTTGCATGAGGGACACGAGGGACATGGAGGGACATTGTATGCAGCGGTCTGCAGCGTGAGGATGCGCTTCACAATTTGGGGGGGCCGGGAGGGGTGATTGTAACCCCCATAGTTAGTACAGCCAAGACCCAGCACTGCCAATCTGACTCAGCCCTATTGGCACAACAGGTTGTGCATCGGTATGGCGAGTGGGAGCCTCAGGTTCACATGGAACCCTGTGAACATTTGCTACTACCAAGATCTGCACCCGCGGCTTCTGTGTCACCAGGGCTGCCCTCCTACTCATCGCGTACTCATCATAGTGTCATTTCGTGGCCAACGGCGGCTGGGTATGGGTCCATCGCTCCAGCGCCATCCATTTTCAGGGCTAGTTGATTCGGCACACACTCCTTAGCGGATTCCAACTTCCATGGCCATGGTCCTGCACGGTCCTGCTGTTTATATCAACCAACACCTTTAATGGGGTCTGATGAGCGATTGGTAAAGAGTTTGATTCATATTTTGCCCCTATACTCAGGTCGGACGACCGAGTTGCACGTCAGGACTCCACCAAAGTTTCCTCTGGCTTTGCCCAGCCAGCCATAGTTCACCATCTTTCAGGTCCCATCGTGTGGAGCACGCACAATCCCACCTGGGGCAGCCTGGGCCATCCTTCACTTTAATTGCGCCACAGGCTTTCGACTTTCGAGTGAGCACTACGACTCACACACGAGTTAGACTCCTTGGTCCGTGGTCTGGTGGTCTGGTGGGTAGCCAAAAATTTCGCCAACCCCTCACGCCCGCTGTACGAGGGCCAGTCCCTGCCCGGGCAGCGCAACGTGGTCAGGACGCACTGCATGGGGGTAGGAGGAGTTCGACAGTCGCACCAAGGGCGGGAGGAGAACCCTGTCCAGCGCGCCATGGCCGACCATCTGAGGATGCCCGCCGTTGTGTGGTATGGTGGGGCATCCATAGACACCAGAGTCTAACCCAGTACTCTCAGTAGCCCTCAAGGACTCAAGATGTCGGCTGCGGTCTCATGAGAATCGCCGGGTGCCCCAGTAATTGGGGGTTCTTGCAGGCTTGGCTGTCCTCACAGGAGGCCAAGGAAGCTACTGCAGGGACGTCCATGTGAGGAAGTCCAACAGAGCACGGGTAAAACGGCGAGACTCAGACCCAGTGGGGAAGGTGGGCGTGCCCAGTGCGATGTACGTGTTGACGTGTTCGGCATACGTGGACTGCGTATGCGTGGAAAAGCCAGAAACCTAAATTATTTTGTGTTATCTTTCATTTTAAAGCAGGATGAGGGATTATTTTCAAGGTACAGTGTTACTTTGAGGTGTAACAGTTCTTCTATTTATTGTGTTTATTAATTCCCAAATGAGTTTTTTTTTTTTTTTCCCTCAATCTTTTTATTTTTTCATTTTTCAAAAACTGACATGACATGACTCACTTGGCTAACCACAATCAACAGTTGACTTTCACATTTGGACTCACATACATGTAAACATATAAACAAACATCATCTTCTTTTTACACTCATTGCCTCCCAAAAATTAGATACACAGTCTTTAGGTAAGGGGTTAGAGTTTTCGTCCCCCCTTTCATAGTTTCTTAGTTTGCGAAACCCCTCCATATAATATCAGAATATTCGTCCCCCAAATATTCCACAACTGGACCCCAGACTATGAAGAACCCACTCAAGTCTCCCTGGAGAACATGTGTGAGCCGTTCTAGTGGGAGCAGTTGCAGAACATTGTGAAGCCAGTTTGATACAGACGGTACATCGTCATCAAGCCACCGTTGCAGTATTGTCCCAAATGAGTTTTAAAGTATTTATTCAACAGTATATAGGCAAACATTAAGAATAGCTTATGCATACCAGGCGGAATTGGCACAAAATGCCCCTTTTTGGGTAATTCTTTGATTTTCAAGGGGTGGGGGGTTATTTTCAAGATACAGAGTTACTTTTGGTGTCAAAAGTCTTGTATTGATAGTGTTAATCATGTCCCAAATGGGTGAGTTCAAATTTTGAACTTGATGATTATCCCCCCACGGTAGCGATCTGGACAGGATATGTAAAGAACTCCATTGCTCAAAAAAAAAAATCACACCCGTGTGAAGTGGAGCTGTGTGTGTGTGTGTGTGTGTGTGTGTGTGTGTGTGTGTGTGTGTGTGTGTGTGTGTGTGTGTGTGTGTGTGTGTGAGTGTGTGGATCATGTGTACCGATTTTTGTGACATTTGAAGAAAATATGTAGGAAAAGGAGCAAAAAGTGTGTTTTGGAGAAAATTCAAGATGGCGGAAAATCTATCATGGCGCAAATGGGCGTGGCCTATATGGGGAGATGCGTCATGACCCAAGGAATCCAGGGAAAAAATATTTTTAATTTTCCGACCTACGGTTCAAGAGTTACAGGCCAAAACGTAAAGTGGGGTGTTATGGCGCCACCATGCGGCCAAATGACACAATTATTTTTTATTTAATCCTTGAAATCATTATGAACCTCCTCTCCAAGTCTTGAAACTCTAGCCCCTATGGTTTGCGAGAGACAAATAATTGAATGTGAGTTTTTGCGATTCCCATTATAAGTCAATGGGGAAAATTAATTCACTAATAAATTAATATCAATTAAACTATTGAACCTTTCTCTTAGCAAGTTACTAGCCCACGACTCCCGAGTAAGCCGGTCGATTTGACATATGGCGCGAGTGTGTGGTGGCAAAACTGTGGGACTAGTAGCGTGCCGAAGTTTAGGAAGTTCAGGCTACATACAGACACACAGACAGACACACAGACACACAGACAGACCCACACGGCCACGTATAGGGAGCCTGTGCTTCACACAGCTCCAAAAAAACACTTTCTAAGGACAGAGACCCTAAGGCTGCACAGCAAGGCCTCCTTCCTTTAACCAAATAACCCTGAGATCTTTTCTTTTTTCTTCCTTTCTAAATTGTTAACAAGACGTCAGGGGGGGGGGGGGGGGGGGGGGAGTGAGAGAGGAGTGACAACGGGCAGGCGTGATTATGAAAGAACTTCATAATGGCCTCTGAACGAAAAAAAAGGGGGAAAAAAGAGCGCTTGGCCAAAGGGAAAGATCACAGGCCTGCAATTACATCAGCGCCGTGCTGGAGTGATGGAGGAGATAGCACTAGCACTGGGGGGGCCTCCCCCAGGGGCGTCAACTGGGTATGGCAACACTTTATTAACGTTAAGTAGGGCTGTCACGATATGACATTTTACATGACGATTAATTGTCATTCAAATAATTGGCGATTGACGATTTAATTGTGTTTTTGTCGTTGATAATTATACATTTCTGTTTGGCTTTTAGGTTTTGAAGTTGCATATGGCAGATATGATACATAACCTAAATACACAAATACATTACTGACATATTTGACGACTTACTACTTAAAAAATAACATTGATAGTGGAAATAGCCGATCTACAAGCTCACAACGCGTCGCATCGCGACGCATCGCATCGCGACCCACTATCTCTGACATTTTTCAACATTCACGATTAGACGATTATGTAATAATTGTGACAGCCCTAACGTTAAGGACGTCCACAATTACAACACCAGAGGCAGCGCCACAGATCACGTTCAACCCAGAGTCAACTCAAACAAAGGGTCAAACTCGTTCTTCTGCTATACAACCAAAATGTGGAATGCCCTACCGAAGGGCTTAAAGGAGTGTGGTTCCCTAGCATCCTTTAAACTCGCCCTGAAACACCACTTACAGGCGGCAGCCGTTCGCAACTGGTAAAAACAAACCTAGCCCAGCTTATTTTTATTACTTTTTTTTAATACTATATCTACTGCATAGTACTGTGTTCTATCCGTCTGTCATTCAATGTTATATGAGATACTTCAATGGTTCCCTATGGAAATAAGCGTAGTCTTTTCTAGGATCTCCTTTTAGTTGACCTTGTACCAGTGAACTGTACCGTCATGAAACTGTACCTTTTTCTATGCAAACTTCTAATAAAGTCTTCAATCAATCAATCAATCAATCAATCAATCAATCAAAGGGGTATGCAGCTGCCATACCCTGGGTCCAGGGGGGAAAATAAAAGTTACTTTTAAATATAAATCCATGCATGTCTCTTTGTGTATCTGTGATGGTTATTATGTTGTTAATTACAGTAAAATAACTACAAATGCAAAATGTAACAAAATGGTCACTTTAACATAAATTCTCCACACTTTTATTCTCCCCATCTTGACAAAATGGTAAATTCCCAGGTTCTGTAGGTCAGCTGCACAGGTGCAATTCATGTGGCACGTTTACTAACATGCCAAGTTTAGCTACTACTCCAGTACCTGGCTTAAAGTCCTGCTCGCAATTTGGTGTTAGGGGAGTTTCTCACCTGAACTGAGTCAGTGGGTCCCTAGACATGAAAAATCACCGAGGTGCTCGTCCGGCATAGTGGCACGAATGGCGCAATGGCCATATCAAATATGGCTGCCATCGGCTATGATGAAAATCCAACTTTTCTGTTTCTGGGTGTATATGCACATGTAATACCTCTATTTGGACTAATTGTGGTGTGGGGAATTCATTTCTGATATTGTTTTGACCATTTTGGGTGATTTGGACCTAAAAGGTCATGGTCAAGGTCATTTTGCTATTCCGAAGACCGTGGGCCATAACTTGGCCATTGTTAGGAGTAAAAACAGGTGCAGTAGGTCTAAATCAACTAATGCTGACATGTAAAATTCATTTCTGACATTGTTTTGACCATTAAGGATCATCTTGTCTTTGAAATATCAATGTCAATGCCATTTTTCAAAAACGATTTTGTTCATTACTTGCACTTTTATAGTATTTTTTGTAAGTTTGTTACTATTTTATAGTAAGTTTGTTTTGTTTATAACAAAAGACATACTAGTGAGAAATACAACAAGTGAACATCCACATTTAACTTTAAAGGGGGGTTTAAAATGGGTGTTTAAATGAGCAAATAAGACTATCTACGAATAAAAGTGACAAATAAAAATCACACACAAAAGCACACACAAAATTAAATAACAATTTCCCTCAAAGTGCACCATATTGTGATTGTGTGCATCCAAGTTAGTATGATGTGTTTTTACAGGATGTATTTGCCATTGTTCCATGGCAAAATATGATGCACCGATATTGGGGCGGCATAGCTCAGGGGTAGAGAAACCGTTATTAGAGCACGAAGGGTTCCCAGTTCGAATCCGGGCTCCCCCTGAGTTAATGTCGAAGGGTCCTTGGGCAAGACTCTGAACCCCACATTGCTCCCGGTGAGCTGGTTGGTGCCTTGCATGGTTTCCTCCGCCACCGGTGTATGAATGTGTGGGTGAATGTAATGCACAATTTCTGTAAAGCGCTTTGGATAAAAGCGCTATATAAATGCACCATTTACCATTTACCATTTATCCATCAGCAAGGCAGCCATATCCTCGAGAGTCGAAGTGTTCCTTGCATCCATCCATGTTCCATTGGTTCTAGTCTTTCCTCAGGTTCCTTGGCTGTTGCAAGCAGGTAGCAAGACATGCACTAGAAAGGTGCCTTGTTGGTCTCAGCAGTTGTACTTCTCTGCTACCAATGCTGTGTCTTGTTCTGTCAAGGTCTTTGCCTCTCCAAAGTTTGTTAGATATTGTATTCGGTCAGAAGCCATAGCTGCATGCTTAGTCCCCACCTGGCCCATGCAGTCATCTCCAGTTTCCAAGGCATATGTCCCCTGATCACTGTCTTGGCTAGTGGTGCTCCAAGATGAGAGACTGCTTGATGCTGTAGAAGCATGTGCCGCTGCACACCTAGTGCCATACTGCTACCAGATCTACTTAATCCCCAGTGCTTGGAAGTATCACAACGACAACTCTCTGGGGTCCACTCATAATCCTGGCGACCCATTATTCCCTCCATTAGGTTAGATTTATGGGTAGGTTTAGTTATAATAGGGCCAGTTGACTCCACATGTACCAGCAGCTTGTTGACAGCCTCCTCAATCTAGTTCAATCTTTGGGATCTCTTCACCTCCAGCCCCTTTTGCAGGGAGCCACTCATCATCAGAGATAACAGAGTCGACAGACCCATCCCTCATCAACTTTACAAATTCTGGGTGTCTGAGGAGAACAAACAGTTCTCCAGCTGTGTGTTCGGAATATGGTGTCCATTCAAGCTTGTGGCGATGTAGGTAGAACGGCTGCCTCCTGCTTATTTGTCGAAGTGTCCTTAAGCAAGACACTGAACCCCTAACTGCTCCAGATGAGCACCTTGCATGGTTTCATGGTGTGAATGTATGTGTGAATGTGTGTGTTAATGGGCGAATGTGAAATACATTGTACAGCGCTTTGGAGAAGAGTGCTATATACTGTAAATGCAGTCCATTTACAGAATTGAATAGGATTGAGGAGGCTGACACCTGGTGCTTGTACAGCCTCCATTATAACTAAGCCTATCCCTAACCTTCACTAACCTAATGGTCAGAATAATGGGATGTCGGAACCATGAGCGGACCCCAGTCTCCTTCACATTACTGCTATACTACACCCCATATTTCCAAGCACTGGGGATGAAGGAGATCTGGCAGCAGTATGGCACTGGTGAGACTCACTTCCACTGCATCAAGCAGTCTCATCTTGGAGCACCACTAGCCAAGACAGTGATCAAGGTACATACTGTATGCCTTGGAGACAGGAGATGAATGCATGGGCCAGGTGAGGATTAAACATGTAGTTATGGCTTCTGACCGAGTACTATATCTAACAAACTTTGGAGAGGCAAAGACCTTGACAGAACAAGACACAGTATTGGTAGCAGAGAAGAACAACTGCTGAGACCAACAAGGCACCTTTCTAGCGCATTTCTTGCCACCTGCTTGCAACAGCCAAGGAACCTGAGGAAAGACTAGAACCAATGGAACATGGAACAGGACATGACATAAAGGCTTGTCCTGTTGTCTGGGACAAGTGCCCATACTATGGAGTGGAGGGAGCAAGGGGGGTCATTTTAGCCGTCCTTTTGTTATTATTTCAATGTATGACATTTTTATCCGGACAAGTGACTTTTGTCCCCAGACAAGTGAATGGGAAATATACTTGTCCAAAAGGACAACTGCCTCAAAAAGTCAATGTCAAGCTCTGATGGATGGAAGGAGCACTTCACTCCTGCCATGTCTGAAGCAAGACACTCGACACTGATGGAGTTCTGTGCATCATATTTTGCCATGGAACAATGACAAATCCATCCTGTAAAAACACCTCATACTATACTTGCATGCACACAATCACAATATGGTGCACTTTGAGGGAAATTGTTATTTAATTTTGTGAGTGATTTTGTTGTGTAATTGTATTTGTTACTTTTATTCGTAAATAGTCTTATTTGCTCATTTAAACACCCGTTTAAAACCCCCCTTTAAAGTTAAATGTTGATGTTTACTTGTTGTATTTCTCACTAGTATGTCTTTTGTTATAAAGAAAACAAACTTACTATAAAATAGTAACAAACTTACAAAAAATACTATAAAAGTGCAAGTAATGAACAAAATCGTTTTTGTAAAATGGCATTGACATTGATATTTCAAAGACAAGATGATCCTTAATGGTCAAAACAATGTCAGAAATGAATTATACATGTCAGCATTAGTTGATTTAGACCTACTGCACCTGTTTTTACTCCTAACAATGGCCAAGTTATGGCCCACGGTCTTCGGAATAGCAAAATGACCTTGACCATGACCTTTTGATGTCCAAATCACCCAAAATGGTCAAAACAATATCAGAAATGAATTCCCCACACCACAATTAGTCCAAATAGAGGTATTACATGTGCATATACACCCAGAAACAGAAAAGTTGGATTTTCATCATAGCCGATGGCAGCCATATTTGATATGGCCATTGCGCCATTCGTGCCACTATGGTGGACGAGCACCTCGGTGATTTTTCATGTCTAGGGACCCACTGACTCAGTTCAGGTGAGAAACTCCCCTAACACCAAATTGCGAGCAGGACTTTAAGTCAGATACTGTATTATACACTTGAACAACAATTCCAGGCTGCCATATGCAGCCCAAGAAACCGTACAAACCTGTGTAAAAAACTGACAAAACTCGTTCTTTTTTCAGACATTGTGAAAATAGCCGATCTACATGCTCACAACGCGTGAGGCGTTGTGAGCATGTAGATCTGCTATTTTCACAATAGAACCGTGTTATACAAAATGCAATGGCTCTTTTCCATGAGGACACTTTGCCATACCCTAGCTTTTGCTGAACTGACGCCACTGCCCTCCCCGTTCTCCCTCTCCACCAATCCCCAGCCGGCAGAAATCGCACTCCTTGACTCCTTTTCAAAGGGGTCGTCCGTGACTCAAGCAGAGGTCAAATACAGGAAGGAGAAGGGGAGTGCGAGACACAATCAGGCCTCCTCATCAAATGGAAAGCCTTTTTTACACTCCTTCTCCTCCTCTCGGCCTCTTTTCCATCTCCCTCCATTGTTTTCTGTGTGTTTTGGGCCTTAGACTAGCTAGCTAGAGGAGGAGGAGGAGGAGGGTTTCCATTGGCGAGTTGCGTGCACTGCAAGTCACCCCTGGAGAAAGAAAAACATTGCAACGCTGTTGTTTCTGAAAAAAGAAAGACTACATCTGGGTTGCTTTAAAAAAAAAAAGGCGGCCCGAGAGAGCAAACCAGTGAAGGCGGCCATTGCAGAGTGTGCGGATGCTCCTTACCGCTGCAAACGTCTTCTATTTGTAATGTGTTTACACGTTGAAGAAGCAAGCGATAATGTTAACGGTATGTGTGTGTGTGTGTGTGTGTGTGTGTGTGTGTGTGTGTGTGTGTGTGTGTGTGAGTGTGTGTGTGTGTGTGTGTGTGTGTGTGTGTGTGTGTGTGTGTGTGTGTGTGTGTGTGTGTTAGGGCTGTCACGATTATGACATTTTACATGACGATTAATTGTCACTCAAATAATTGCGATGAACGATTTAATTGTGTATGTGTCGTTGACAATTACATTTCTGTTTGGCTTTTAGGCTTTGCACTCATGACACATAACTTAAATATACAAAGAAATTACTGACATATTTGACAACTTTATACTTAAAAAAAGAACATTGATAGTGGAAACAGCCGATCTACAAGCTCGTTGTGAGCTTGTAGATCTGCTATTTCCACTACTTTTTGAAAGTGTTTGAAACTACAGTATATTAACATTTCTCAACATGGAAACGATTATGACGATTATGCAAAATAATTGCGATTACCTCAAATAATTGCGATTAGACGATTATGTAATAATTGTGAAAGCCCGGGCCTAGTGTGTGTGTGTGCGTGTGTCTGAGTGTTTGTAAATACTGACAGGAGGCAGAAACAACTGCTCCTGTAGTCGTTACTGTATTCCACTTCACTACAGTCTCCATGCATCATGGTCTCCTAAGTTCTGTGGCGGTACTGTACTCTACTGTACTGTACTGCGTGGCTTCCTATAATCGCAGCCCAGTCAAAATACACTCCTCTGCACAGAACAAGCAGTCAAGTCATAACACTATTACTGAACATGTACATGTGAGATCGCACACACGCACACACGCACGCACGGAACGCACATCACGCACGCACGAACGGAACGCACGTCACGCGCACTACACAATTCACCTCCCAGTCACCCCTCCTCCTTGGGTGGGAGTCCATTTCCGTCTCCTGATACATAAATAAATAAAGGGGTATAGTTTAGTGCCCCAGGACTGAGCAGGAAAAGAGAAAGAGAGAGAGAGAGAGAGAATGAGAGGGGTGGAGGTGGTGGACAGAAGGAGAAAAGGAGGAGGGGGGGATGTTGGGGGGGGGGGGCTAGTAATTGTTTCCCAGCCCAGGGACGTTTTGGGTCCCTATGTGCAGGGGCGTCACAAGGGGGGGAAAAGTGGGACTGAGTTACTAGGGCCCAAGGTGGAGGGGCCTGGAATTATTTTATACTTTAAATATAGAAAAATATTTTTTAAAAGTCGTTAAAAATGTGTGCAAATCTTTGAATATATATATTTTTTTTATGCGAACATTTCAGCGAACATTTGTAACCCAAATTTTGCTTCTGGGCGGTCCCTGGAACTAAAATTTTCAGATGGGGGGTCTGTGGCCAAATGCATATAATTTTGGGGGTCCTTCACATGAAAAGGTTTGAGCACCACTGACATAGAAACATGTTTTTTTTCCTTTGAAAATATTCAAAGACTTTTCAAAAATAGCAGATCTACAAGCTCGCAGCGCGGCACTCGGTGCCGCGCTGTGAGCTTGTACATCTGCTATTTTTCAAGAGTTAAAGCACACAATTATGGGTTCCTAGTCTAAATGGGTTAAACCCCCCCTCCTATGAAGAACATTCATGGGGGGCCCGCAGTGAATCCTTGTACCCAGGGCCCAGCATTTGGTGTGACGCCCCTGTCGATGTGTCCCACAGCTCCTACTCTGTCCATGTGGAGGAAAAAGTACTCACGTTTTTTACTTAAGTAAAAGTATCAGTACTGCAATGTAGAAAAATACTCTGCTACAAGTAAAGGTCCGGATTTCAAAACGTAAACAGTACATAAGTACCCTATTATCATGAAAATGTACTTCAAGTAACAAAAGCAGTATAAAGCAGTCATTATGCACAATGTCCCATTTCACGTTTTCAAATGTATACAAATCTTTTGAAAATAGCTAAACGTTCACAATGCATCACATCGCGACTTGTAGATCGGCTATTTTCAAATGGCCGGAATGAGTATAGGGTTGAGTATAGGGTTAAAGTATGTATTGTAATAATGTAGTGGATTAATAGCCTGAAATCAGACTAATATGCCGGTGCAAAAAAGAATTGCCCGTGGCAGTGCTGGCTACAAGAGGCTAGTGGAGTAAATCATCATCATTCCCAGCAGGAGTGATAAAATAACGATAACGATATGTCGGCGTTCACTTCAATTATGTCGGCGTTATCGTTGTTGGTGTGGAGGCTACCGTCCACTTGAGATGAGAAGGATTTTAAATCGATATCTTTATCTTTATCGTGCCCAGGGGGAATGACGCTTAGAATGTCGAGTAGAAGTAAAAGTATTGGTAATTGGAAATCCTCAAGTAAAGCACAAATACCTCAAAATTGTACTTAAAGGAGTAGTTCACCACTTTTCAATCTGTCTTCATATAATAGGTCCTCACTAATGTTCATTATAAAATATCCAAAAAAAATTCTACTCGGTCCAAGTCTCCTATAGGAGAGCTGTGGGAAGTTCAGAATCCATCGTCTTGTGACATCATCATTTTCCAAAATATATATTTAATCAATATTTTTGAAAAGAATATTTAGATATTTATTATCGTGAGAACAATGGCTTCCACTTTAAAATTGCAACTTTTCAGGAATAGAAAGCCTGTTTCTATAAGCTGGATTGGCAATCGATGATGTCACAAGACTATGGGTTTCTGACCTGCCCACAGCCCTCCCCTTTAAGCACAGTACACAGTACACCACTGCCCACAGCCCTGTGTGTCCCTGTGGAGTCCCTGCTCCTTCACAAACCCAGACATGTAAAAGAGGAGGGGGAGGAGGAGGAGGAGGAGGAGGAGGAGAGGAGAGGCCTAACAATCAAACCCAAACCAACCAGTGAACACCAGTAGAACATGAACTGGCAAGTTCAGCAGCGTGAGGAAAGGAGGAGGAGGGCTGGTGTGAACTGATTGAATTATACACCATGTGTGTGTGTGTGTGTGTGTGTGTGTGTGTGTGTGTGTGTGTGTGTGTGTGTGTGTGTGTGTGTGTGTGTGTGTGTGTGTGTGTGTGTGTGTGTGTGTGTGTGTGTGTGTGGGACTGCAGCGGCGCGCCGCCGCCGCCGCCCAGCTGTCAACCTGTGGTTTGCAACGACTGCATCCACTCAGAATGAGTACGCTCTATTAGGCCGTGCAGGCGTGTGTGTGTGCGTGTGTGTGTGTGTGTGTGTGTGTATTCGTGGGGGCGTGCGTACGTTTGTGCATGCACATGTGGGTGTGTGTGTACATGCACACATAGAGAGCTGTGTGTGTGTGTGTGTGCGGTTAATTGAGTTTGTTTTGTTTGGAGCCAATCTACGCAAATGCAGGGCGACAGGAATAAAGTTGGGGGCTTGTTAAGGGGTAGGAGAGAGAGAGAGAGAGAGAGAGAGAGAGAGAGAGAGAGAACAGACAGACAGACAGTTTACAGTTTAGGCATTTAGCAGACGCTTTTAATCCAAAGCGACTTACAATAAGCAGATAATACATCACTATAATAAACAAGATAACATGTCAGAACATCAACAACAATATAACAAATGCATATGAATATCAATCTAAAAAAAACAATATAATCAGTGAAGAAAAAAGGATTCTAAAAAACCTAAAAACAAATGCTAACTAGCTTCATGTATGGTCATTGAGTGTTTCAGTAGTGCTAAGGGTTTAGGTGGAGTCTGAAAAGGTGAGTCTTCAGTCCACGGCAGAAGCTAGGGAGTGAGTCTGTTGTTCCAAGTGCGACAGGGAGTTTATTCCACAGACAGACAGACAGACAGACAGACAGACAAATCCGTGTACTTAGCGTTCACAGGTTATATAACTTAAATTCTTAGATGGAATTATGTAAAAATGGCCCTTTTTTCAATATTTAAAAAAATAAAATAAATAAAAAACGAATAATGAGTCATTTTTTTCAATTTCTAACCTTTTGCGCAAAATCAAAGGTTGAGAAAACGGAAAAAGGCATTTTGAAGCCCCAATTCCTATTTTTCATTTAGTCTATTTTTCATTTTCTCGTTTTAAATGGAATTATGTAAAAATTGCCCTTTTTTCAATACACGGATTCAGACAGACAGACAGACAGACAGACAGACAGACAGACAGACAGACAGACAGACAGACAGACAGACAGACAGAGAGGAAGAGATTCTTAGTACTGTGTTTTCTAGGGATCACATCCTTTCTCTCTCTCTCATCTACCCTTTCCCTTCATAAGGGGGAGAATAATAATAGCTCAAAGCATCAAACATAATTAGCCGTCCAAATTTATTCATGGGATTTTAAAACAGCCGTCCGCACACAGCAGGCAGGCATGGGGAGGGCTTCATTACGTTAATTCTGGCTGTAAGTGTTGTTTACTGCAGTTATATCTGCCATGATGATACCATGTCTATGCAACAGAGGCAAACATCACCTGCCAATCACAAGCCTCCCATCAGCTATAGTGATATCTCAGAAGACACAGAGAGGGTTTATAACAACACACACACACACAACTGCAGCGTTCATTTCCTCAAGTAGAACTATGAAAATAATGTTTGCAGACTACTGAAGAAACAAAATAAAAACTAAATCGAAAATAAGCTCAAAATAAGATTTCGTTAACATATTAAAAACTAAACTAAAATCTTAGGGAGGGACTAGTGGAGAAGGCATCCAGTGTAGAACTAAAAGACACGTCATTTTATGTTTTGTCACACTCGGCTGTTGCGCTCTGAAAATAGCAGGTCTACAATGTAGATCTGTAGCAGATCTACAAGCAGAAAATAGACGATCTACGTGCTCACAACGCCTCGCATTTTGTAGATTGGCTATTTTCAGTTTCTGCCTCTATTTGGCCAATATCATTTGTCATTTTAGAGGTATTAGAAAGTCCTTAAATTGATACCCTCTACTTAAACGTTACGTTGGTTTGTTTACTGTTGAGTGAGAAAACACATTAAGTTACGGGTGTACATAAATATGCACCAATGGCAGCAGCATCAGGAGATATTGGATGAGAACCATGTGATGTTCGATGGAAGGTCTGCACAGTCAGGTTGTGGAACAGATTAGTCACTATGAATGATAATAGGCTAACAAAGAAAGTATTTAATTGGGACAGACAGCAGAACGGACCCTGGATAGAGGACATGCATGCTATGTTCTGTAAATATGGAGTGGAAGACGTGTTCCTCAGATTAGAACAAGTTGATGTTGTGGCTCTAAAGGAGATGTTTTTTGATCAGACCAAACATACCTGGGCAGAGGACATTTGGAGTAAACCAAAATTGCGTACATACAGAGAAATCAAGCATGATTATTATACAGACAAATATGTTTTATTTAACCTGACAAAGAAAAAAAGGTCACTCTGTGCTCAGATTAGAGGAGGTATTCTGCCACTCCATATTGAAACAGGTCGTTATGTTGGGTTAGATGAAGAAGAACGTATCTGTCAATTGTGTGATCTTAATGAAATAGAAAATGAGTATCATTTTGTTCTGTATTGTCCCTTCTATTCAAGACCCAGAGAAGAGTTGTTTAATAATATTGACGATATTTATATGTGGGATATCAGTGACTCACAACTTATTAACTGTCTATTTGAAAAACATGTATTTAAACTGGCAAACTACTTTGAGAAAGCCTGGGACTTGAGAAAAAAAAAAGCATTGTACAACCAGTAGGGGTTAAGTACCATATGCTGTTTTGCTTTATTTTTTATTTATTTTCCCCCGCTGGTATCTATGTTGTAGCCTATACTGGTAACGGATGTATAGAAAAAAGAAAAAAGCAATGTACTTAAGAATATTGTAACCTTGTTTGAAAAGGTGTCATATAATCCCATGAGGGATGGGCCACAAGGTGGCATGACACTCAAATAAAATAATTCATTCATTCATTCAAGTTACGGTAATCATCGGGGGACCCCCCCCAAAATAATTTGGGGGCCACTCTGGGGATCCCGACCCACAGGTTGTATACTATAGTGTGGGTTGAGGGTTCAGGATGTGAGAGGAGCTGTCAGACCGGTTGTGATCCCTGCAGACTAACAGGAAGCCTACAGATAACCCTGTCAGTCACACAGGACTGAATTTGCCTACATTTGCATTGTCTGCTTTTAGACAGAGAGACACCTAGTGTGTGCCCCCCCCCCCACCCCCCCCCCCCCCCCCCCCGTAAACGTTTCAAAACAGGAGTGTTCTTTGCAGGTCTTTCAGTCCGAGTGTATCAAAAAGGCAACTGGGTTAAGGCAGTGGAAGCTTGTGATTGGCTGCTCGGAGTTGACAAAAGTCGTGGGAAGGAGATACACCTAAATCTAAACCTAAGCTGGTGAATGCTAACCTGGTGGAATGCCAACCTGCCGAAGCTGGTGAATGCTAACTTGGTGAAATGCTAACCTGCCAACGCTGGTGAATGCTAACCTGATGAATATTAAACTGGTCGGACTAACAGTGTTTAACCCAGTTGCTTTTTTGATACACTCGGACTGAAAGACCTGCAAAAAACACCCTCCCTTTTCAAAACAGAAAGTGGGGTAATCTGCGGGGGTCCCTGGAAGGGTGGAAGTTGAGGATTGGCAGTCAAGGAGTGTGTGTGGAAAATTTCACATGGATAGGGGCAACGATGGCGGAGATATGAGTAGGGCAAAAGTGTGACGTGACAGACAGACTGACGGACGGACAGACAGACAGGCGGTGGAGGTTTTGATAGTAACTGCGACCTGACGGTCGCAATAACTGAAGTGTGTAATATTCAGTCCTGTGGTTTCTAAAGTGGGTCATCACACATACTGTACAATACATGGAACTGTGTGTGATCTTAAAGAAAATCTAATGCGGAAGCAATCTCCAAGTCTTTATCATCCATTTGGGGGGCACTGGGAGGCAGAGAGGGAGGGAGGGAGGGGGGTGAATGTAATTACTCTGTGACCACATAGTTCAGGCTGTCACAGCTAAGGTCCACATGAATAAGACTCCATATATGTCTCTAATCGAGCCAACTAATCTGGAAGATCTAAGAGCCCGAATCAATCCTCCATTCTGCCGCTATTGATCTCATCTCCTCTGTCTTTCTCTGCAGTCTCGCTCTCCTCCGTCGTCGCTTCTTCTTGGGTCTTCTGTTTCCTCCCCCCACCATGCAGGCTCTGTGCAGTAATGGATACTGAAGATGTCAGGCAGATTTAACATTTATTGCTTATTTAAGCTCTTAAGACCGGGAACGCGCCCCCCCACGTTGCGTTTGATTTGAACCACTTAACCATTATTTTGTGCTTTGACTATTGAAAAATAGCAGATATACAAGCTCACAGCGCGGCACTGCAAGCTTGTAGATCTGCTATTTAAAAATCGTGAAAATGTTGTCTTTGAATATCTTTGACCCCGATGGATCTTTGACCCGACTTCTAAATCCTTCCTCTGAATCAGTGGTTCTCAAAACCTTTTCTTGTCAAGGACCCCCCAAAATTACAGGTATTTTTGCCGGCGGACCCTCATCTCAAAATATGTTGTTCCAGGGACCACCTAGAAGCAAATATTTGAGTTACAAATGTTTGCTTTCAAAAAGATATATTCAAATGATTTTTCAAAAATAGCAGATCTACAAGCTCGCAGTGCGGCACTCGGTGCCGCGCTGTGAGCTTGTATATCTGCTATTTTTCAATAATTCTAGACCTAAATGGTTTAAAATGGCCTCTGACCCACCGCACGCACGCACACACACACACACACACGCTGCGCGCAGCGCACACACACACCACACACACACACACACACACACACACGCGCACACACGCACACAATAACCTCCAGCCCAACCTGCGGAAACACACACACACACACACACACACACACACACACACACACACACACACACACACACACACACACACACACACACACACACACACACACACACACACACACACACACACACACACACACACACACACACACTGCACAATTAAGAAGAAAGAAAGAAAGAAAGAAAGAAAGAACGTAGAGGCTACTATGCGTGGCTGTAAATTCAAAGGGTTTGCTTTAATGGCGCGGCTGCTGTCTCTCTCTCTTGTAGCAGCCAGGCTGCAGTAGCCATGAAATGATCAAGCAGGGCTAATAGCTGCCTTATCTCTGCAGCAGGCTGCTGGCCGGGGGCCGTTCAAAGCTCTGTGCTCCAGGTGGGAGTTATCTCAGGACATTACTGCCCCCGCTCTGCTCTGCCCACAGTAATGGAACTGAACTGGCTGGTCTGGGCTGGCTAGTACAGTAGGTGGCTTTTTTCCAGGGTCCCATGCCAGGGGTTCTCAAATCTTTTTAGGCCGCGACCCCACAAAATAACCATATTATTTTAACTGGGGCCCACCACCCTGACAAGCACTAAGAGTTGAGGAATTACATTAGATTTTGTTTAAACACGGTTCTATTGTGAAAATAGCCGATCTACATGCTCACAAACGCCTCTAATATTTGACAATTTGGCACCCAAATTGTTTTGGGAACCCTCCTGGGGGTCCCGACCCACAGTTTGAGAACCACTGGTCTACGCAGTGGTGGAAAAGGTACTCACATTATTTTACTTGAAAGGTTACTGTCACCTAAAGGGGTACTGTCACCTTAAGAAGTCATCTTAAAATATATGTTAATATTTTTATGATGTCATTGTGGGAATGCGCAATTATAAGCCAATCGAATGAATTGAATGTACTTAGACTACCTACTGTACTGTCCTGGCCAGCTGTTGTTGGGGGGCGAGGGGCAGATTACACTGTGACATGAGTTTCAGACTATTTCAGACCGTTTTCAGAGAGACCACGTGACCTACTGTATCATACCATTATGATTTCGGGGCGTGTCAGCAGGCCTTTAAGTAAAAGTATCAACACTGTAAGGGCACGGTCACGTCGTTATTCTATCTATGAGGGTGGATTCTGACCATGCATTTCAATGGGAATGGAGCGTTTTCTTTTCTTTTTAGGAAATCTGCAAATGGCAGCAAAACCGCTCCTTTCCCATTGAAATGCATTGGCAGAATGCACCCTCATAGGTCGAATAAAAGTGCGGTGTGGACCGTGACGGAATTCAAAATATACAAAAGTATTGGCATCAACATGTATTAAAGCAACATAATTAACAGTACTAATTATGCAGAATGCCCCATTGCATGTTTTCAAATCTTTTGCAAAATAGCCGATCTAGATCGGCTATTTTCAAATGGCCGAAATGCATAATGCTACCGTATAGGGCTGAAGTGGTTAAAGGACAACTTTGTTTTTTTACAACAAGGGTTCATATTTTAGATTGTAATCAGAGAAAAGAAAAGATGAGTGTTAAAATCAAAATGTTTTCATTTACTGCTTTCTATTGTTTTAGCGATTTTAGTATTTAGATTTCAGTGGGTGGGGGCATGCGTACAAGTGGCTAAATATGTATTTTTAGACACAATAAGCCGGGCGATTTCTTTGCTACTATTTACACCAGCCCCCATAAGTCACATCTGCCCATGATAGATTGCGGTGCATCTTGGGAATGGGCTTATTGTGTCTAAAAATACATATTTAGCCGTTTGCTGATGCATGCAAATCAAAATCGTTAAAATCACTAAAACGATAGAAAAAGCAGAAATGAAAACATTTGAACACTCATCTTTATCTAAAATATGAACCCTTGTGGTAAAAAAAACAAAGTTGTCAATTAATGTTTTGTGATGATAATCAAAATCTACAAAGTATAGCTACTAGTAACTTACGTTGTCAAATAATTGTAGTGGAGTAAAAATATAAAAAATACAGTAAAAATGCCTCAAAAAGTATAGTACTTGAATGCATGTTACTTTCCACCACTGAGCGTGAATCACTGTAATGTGTGTTTGTGTGTGTTTACACTCTCACACACACACACACACACCACACACACACACACACACACACACACACACACACACACACACACACACACACACACACTCACACTCACACTCACACACACACACACACACACACACACACACACTCACGCACACTCACGCACTGCACACACTCACGCACGCAAGCATGCATGCATGCACGCACGCACTCTCACTCTCACACACACACACACACACACACACACACACAGAGTACTGTGTGGCTCGCCCTGCGGTGTTTTGACAGCCAGTTAAACTGGGGGAAAGGGGCTCTCTCTCTCTCTCTCTCTCTCTCTCTCTCTCTCTCTCTCTCTCTCTCTCTCTCCTCTCTCTCTCTCTCTCTCTCTCTCTCTCTCTCTCTCTCTCTCTCTCTCTCTCTCCCCTCTCTCTCTCTTCAACATGTTCTAATTAATGAAATTGCACTGTGCTGAACTGTGGCGCTTCATTCATATTTATAGAGAGGGAATAACAGGAAAAGACAGAACCTTAAGGGACATGCCACACACACGCATACACACTCTGTAACCCAAAACCCCGCAGCCACCACATTCCAAACACTGAGAGAAGACTGGGACAACATGAAAACAGGACAAACGCACGAGAGGACAGAAGAACAGAAAACCCAGAGAATTAATGGAACTCCTCAGACACAATTCAGTTCACTCAGCTTGCTTGGTCTTCCTCCTCGGGCCCACCTTACCACGATCATCACCACAAAAGCATGGGGTGGCTCAAAGTAGCTGACAGAGTACAGCATCTTGCAATGGGCCTGGTGTACAAGATACACTACACAGGGTTCCCACACATTTTTACCAATTAATTTCCCAAACTTTTCCAAAATATTTAACCCAATTTCCAGGACTATATAACAATAATTCAGCTCAATAACAGGTCACTTACTCCTATGCGCAAAGCCCAAAGACAGGTAGTGTATGCCAGTGGTTCTCAACCTTTTCAGGCCGTGACCCCCCGAAATAATCATGTTTTAACTGGGGACCCCCGGCACCCTGACGAGCACTAAGAGTTGAGGAATTTTGGGTCCCATTCCTCTTTTACAGTACACTTTAAGACATAATAAGACATAATAAGACAGAATAAAGCCATAATAAGAAATAATGTGTTGGTAATTAGAGCTAATATATTGTATTAGACAGAAACAAAGACAGAATAGTAGAAAGAGCGAATACATTCTCTGGCACCGTCACCTGCCGCGGAACTGCAAGCGGCAGACACTGCCGCACGACCGCTAGTTCGACCAGCAGTCGCACTGCATCGCCGGCGATAGGACCAGCAGTCCCGCCAGTAGGACCGGCGGCCGCCCGCACGGGACCGGCAGGTCCCGTAGCGGTAAACTGCCCGTCGGTGTGCGGTGGTGGCTGAGACAGAATAGCAGAAAGCGAATACATTATCTGGCACCGGCATCGCTGGTAACTGCCGCGGCAGCCACCACCGCACGGACGGGCAGTTTACCGCTACGGGACCTGCCGGTCCGTGCGGCGGCCGCCGGTCCCTACTGGCACCGGCGATGCAGTGCGACTGCTGGTCGAACTAGCGGTCGTGCGGCAGTCTCTGCCGCTGCAGTTCCGCGGCAGGTGACGGTGCCAGAGAATGTATTCGCTCTTTCTACTATTCTGTCTTTGTTTCTGTCTAATACAATATATTAGCTCTAATTACCAACACATTATTTCTTATTATGGCTTTATTCTGTCTTATTATGTCTTATTATGTCTTAAAGTGTACTGTAAAAGAGGATGGGACCCGAATTTTGTATAACACGGTTCTATTGTGAAAATAGCAGATCTACATGCTCACAACGCCTCGCAACGCGAGGCGTTGTGAGCATGTAGATCGGCTATTTTCACAATTTCTGCCTCATGTTGACCCAAAAAATCTAATTTCAAAATATTTCCAGGAATTTCATGACCGTGAGAACCCTGACTACACCACTAAGATACCCATGTACCTGACTAACTACTTCCTAAAGGTCAAGGATGTCCACGATCACAACACCAGAGGCAGCTCCACTAATCATGTTCAACCTAGATTTAACACTATAAAAGGCTCTAATTCATTCTCCAGCGATACCACCCAACATGTGGAACGCCCTCCCACAGGCCTTAAAGGAGAGCAAATCCCTGGCCTCCTTCAAAGCTCCTTCTCCCCATTTTTCTGCTTTTGTAATTGATGTTATCCTATGCAAAGTACTCTGTTCTATCCATCTGTCTTTCAATGTTATATAAGATACATAAAGTGGTTCCTGTGCAAATAAGCCGTAAAGCTTACTAGGATCTCCTTTTAGACTAGTTGACCTTGTACCAGTTATTTGTGCTGTAATGAAACTGTACTTTTTCCTATTGTAAACTTCTAATACATTCTTCAACCAATCAATTAGGATTTTATTCCGTAGGACAGTGGAATGTTCAGAGAGAGAGAGAGGGGGAGAGAGAGAGAGAGGGAGAGAGAGCGCGTTTCATATTCAGTCTGTTTCATATTTCAGAGGCAGACTCAACAGCACGCGCTCTTCTTTCATCCCTGCATCCTGATTGGAACAGGAAGACAGCAGCAGACCCCCAGGGCTAGGAGGAAGATGGGGGGCCACCAGGCACAGCTCCCAGCCAATGGGAAGGCAGAGAGGCTGGGGGGACCCCCTGGGGGTCCACAGGGCACGCAAAGAGAGGCCACAAACCTCAGACGGAAATCCTCTGTAATCTATATTCACTCAACATTACAATCCTAGTCTACACTGAACGCAACGAATGATGTCTTGACGGTGCTTTGATTGGTGCGGCATAGCTGAGTGGTTAGGGAGTCCGCCTGGGGAACCAGAGCCCCTGTTGTTCCAGGTTCCATTCCATAGCTGAATTGTTAGGGAGTCCGCCTGGGGAACCAGAGCCCCTGGTTGTCCCAGGTTCCATTCCATAGCTGAATTGTTAGGGAGTCCGCCTGGGGAACCAGAGCCCCTGGTTGTCCCAGGTTCCATTCCATAGCTGAGTGGTTAGGGAGCCCGCCTGGGGAACCAGAGCCCCTGGTTGTCCCTGGTTCCATTCCATAGCTGAATTGTTAGGGAGTCCGCCTGGGGAACCAGAGCCCCTGGTTGTCCCAGGTTCCATTCCATAGCTGAATGGTTAGGGAGTCCGCCTGGGGAACCAGAGCTCCTGGTTGTCCCAGGTTCCATTCCATAGCTGAATGGTTAGGGAGTCCGCCTGGGGAACCAGAGCCCCTGGTTGTCCCAGGTTCCATTCCATAGCTGAATGGTTAGGGAGCCCGCCTGGGGGAACCAAAGCCCCTGGTTGTCCCAGGATCCATTCCATAGCTGAATGGTTAGGGAGCCCACCTGGGGAACCAGAGCCCCTGGTTGTCACAGGTTCCATTCCAGGCCAGGGTAGCAATGTCGATCTGTGTCCCTGAGCAAGACTCTTAACCCCTGATTGCTCACACGCTCCTTGAGGGCAGCGAATCAGCTGGCTTGGGCTGAAAATACTGAATTTCCCTCACAGGAGGAAATAGTTATCTATTCAACATGGATCTGCCCCATATAGCTCCACCATCAGGCCGATTTTTTCAAACACATTTTTGGACACTGCTCCTACAGATTTTTTCCCTATTATCACGCAAATCGGTACACAGTATGTCTACACTCATGTCATCAACATGGATCTGTCCCATATAGCGCAACCATCAGGCAGATTTTTTTTCAAACACATTTTTGGGACACTGCTCCTACAGATTTGCCCTAAAATCACGCTGCCATCTCCCGATTAGGGAGTCTTACTGGTTATTATTATAATTGGGTGAATACACACGTGCACAGAGATGCACATAACGTGGAACAAGATACATGCACGTTCAAACTCGTGCTGCCCCTTGAAATTGCCCTTAGATGTCCATAGGCCCACAGTACTGTACACTCGTATCACACAAACGCAAGCTCCAGAATCTGACCAGCACAATGCTTTTCTACACATTGTACACAAAATCCTTTTATGTTTATTCCTTTGATTTGTGTGTATATGTATTTCATTGCATTTATACCTATACCTCAATACAAATAAATTAAATAAATATCAGTTAAATTCAGTAGGCAAAATGATACTGACAAACGTCACTTGACACCACAGCAAAAGCAAACATACTGAAAGAAGGGAATAGCATATCAAAGGAACCGATTGGAATATGGAATAGGTCAAGAATGATTGGATTCTGTGGAGGGGAATGAATGATAAAACTGGACTTCAGAGCCGTTTAGTTCTAAAAGGAGGCAGCGAGAGCAAGAGGGGGGGGGGGGGGGGGGGGGGGTTCAAACAAACCGTGAAGGAGTCGAACGCGAGGCTCAGAGTCCAAAGGGTTTGGCACCAAACAGCCACAGGGCAGCGCGGAGGAGGAAGACATGTTTGTTCACGTTTGAAAATCGTTTTGCTTCATTTAGGATGAAGAGAAAAGAAAAGGATTAGCGAAGGGAGGAGAACGAGCGACCAAACCTAAATGTGCGCCCCGTAAGTCAAAACTACAACCAGATGAGCGCGGGGGGGCCGGACGGCTAACCCTTTCCATATGAAATGATCCCTGATATCTGTTCCGCCCTCAAGAGTTCATTGAGGCCTTAAACCAACCACACATTCCATTAATCCTCAAACACCGGAAACGCGCCCGAGTCGCGTTCGATTTCAACCACTTTAACCTAATAATAGCAGATCTACAAGATCACAGCGAGCTTGTAGATCTGCTATTTTTGAAAAATTGTGAAAATGGCTTTGAATATCTTTGACCCGATCTTGGACCCGGCTTCTAAATCCTTCCTCTAAAATCAGTGGTTCGCAAACCTTTTCTTGTCAAGGACCCCCAAAATTACAGACCGACTTCCATCTCAAAATATGTTGTTCCAGGGAGCCCCCAGAAGCAAATATTTGAGTTACAAATGTTCGCTTTTAAATAGATATATTCAAAGACTTGCAAAAATAGCAGATCTACAAGCTCGCTGTGAGCTTGTATATGTGCTATTTTTCAACAGCTAAAGCATTCAATAAGCCCAGGCCTAAATGGGTTAAATAAACATTGGGATTATGCAGATTAAAACACGGTGAGCAGAAGACGGAGAGCGGTCAGTTTTCAGACTCTCCCGTGGTCACCGACTGTCTTCTCTCTCCCAGTAGACCAGCTCTTTTACTCTCTGGTGGATCTGAATCAGTGGTCCAATACAAATGGACACACTACTACTAAACTAAATATAAATGTCTCATTTGCAAGATCTCGGATAATGGCTTGGGATGGAAGAGTAATATAATGTTACTGCGCTTTGCTGCTGTTGCTACAGAAATCACAAGAGATCCGGCGAATACCCTGTGTGTGTGTGTGTGTGTGTGTGTGTGTGTGTGTGTGCGTGTGCGTGTGCGTGTGCGTGTGTGTGTGTGTGTGTGTGTGTGTGTGTGTGTGTGTGAATAAAATGACACTCTAAAACTACAATATACCACCACTATCTACTCTACTGCAATGCAGACATGCGTAAATACATTAACGGCTCACTCGAAATAAAAATAAATAAACACACACATTTTCCCATTAACCCAGAGTGCTACTGTATCAATCCACCCGGTTTCCGTGCGAGTGGCAGAAACGTGTGAACATTTTCAACCTATCCTGACATCATTGACATGCCCAAAATGGGAATGCCAGGTTGAAAGTGCTTGATGGAAACATAAAAAAACATTTCAACTGGAGTGGATGGTCTCAATTCCCTTCCTTTTTTTTTGAACCTGGTGCTTCGTGTGTGTGTGTGTGTGTGTGTGTGTGTGTGTGTGTGTGTGTGTGTGTGTGTGTGTGTGTGTGTGTGTGTGTGTGTGTGTGTGTGTGTGTGTGTGTGCAGGGGCGTCACAAGGTGGGGGGGAGTGGGACTGAGTTACTAGGGCCCAAGATGGAGGGGCCCTAGTAACTTTAGCTATTGAAAAATAGCAGATATACAAGCTCGCAGCGCGGCACTCGGTGCCGCGCTGCGAGCTTGTAGATCTGCTATTTTTGCTTCAGGGGGCTCCCTGGAACTAAATATTTTGAGATGGGGGTCCGTGGCCAAATACATATCATTTTGGGGGTCCTTCACATGAAAAAGTCGGAGCACCACTGACATGGAAACATAGGTTTCTTGCACAGATTTTCACGAATTAAAAAAAAAAGCAGATCTACAAGCTCGCAGCGCGGCACTCGGTGCCGCGCTGTGAGCTTGTATATCTGCTATTTTTCAATAGTTAACATTCATGGGGGGCCCGCAGTGAATCCTTTTACCCAGGGCCCAGAATTTGGTGTGACGCCCCTGTGTGTGTGTGTGTGTGTGTGTGTGTGTGTGTGTGTGTGTGTGTGTGTGTGTGTGTGTGTGTGTGTGTGTGTGTTTCATGTGGGTAGACCTGCTTGTTGTGGATAGAGTTGATGTGTTGGTGTCGCTCCTCTCTCTTCGCCGCCTCCTCATCAACGCTCGGCGGTACCTCCTCTCCTCGCCTTGCTGGCTGGATAATCGCTCACATCAAAAGGGACCACCACACCACACCAACTGGGGCCCACACTGTGCAGATAAAGAAGACACCTCATCCATAACTTCAAACGCATCCCTCAGCTCCTCCGTACGGCCCTATCGTCCTCCTATCTGCCCGAAACCACACTGCAAAATCCTGAGCGTTTAAACTAACCCTGAAAGTGTGAAGATTTCACGATTATAGACTCAGTATTTCTGCAGTGCGTAAGGCTTGGGGGACTCATGCTTTGCAGCATAATATGTTGTCAAAAAGTAACGGAAGATGGGAAGAGTACGCAAAGCAAACAGTGGTGGATAAAGCATCGATACTGCGACGTAGAAATACTCTGTTACAAGTAAAAGTCCGGAATACAAAATATACTTGTACTTGAAGTAAAAAAAGTATTGCTATCAAAATGTAGTTAGTTAAAGTACCAAAATTAGAAAGTAGTCATTATCCATTTCACAAGTTTTCAAATTTATAAGATGTCGAAATGTACAGTACTAGAAGTTTGCGGCCCTTTGGGCTGCAAAAGTCTAGAGTTCAGGCCGCTGTGCGGCCTTCACCGCCATGTTGCGGCAGTGTGGTGTGTGTAATGGCCAAATATGGGTAATTCTTTTTTTGAGAAAAAAAAAGTTTTTTGAGGAAAAAAAAGTTTTTTGAGAAAAAAAAGTTTTCTGAGAAAAAAAAAGAGAAAAAAAAAGTTTTTTGAAAAAAAAAAGTTTTTTGAAAAAAAAAAGTTTTTTGAAAAAAAAAAGTTTTTTGAAAAAAAAAGTGTTTTGAAAAAAAAAGTTTTTTGAAAAAAAAAGTTTTTTGAAAAAAAAAATTTAATTTTTTTTTTTTTTTTTTTTAAATTTTTAGGAAAAAAAAATTTGAAAAAAAAAAATGTTTTTGGGGGAAAAAAAACGCTTGCGCACACACACGCGCGCGCACGCACACACACACACCCCCCTCTGTTGTAATTCGATACTCTACTCTGCTCAGCTCCTCTCCCCCCTCCCTCCCCCTCCCTCCCTCTGTAACTTGATACCCTGATGATCATTTTGACGTTTCAGCACTGGCCAGAATGTTCAGAATACTCTGTCAGGACTGGCTGCTCTGCGTGAGGCGAGATGTTGTTAAATTGAAATAAATGCGGTTCAAAGAGTGGCATGTTTAAAATGTGGACAGTTGTAAATTTTCACGTTTGTTCGACGTGGTGGCTATGTTTGTCAGAGGTGTTTGTGAGAATATGTAGCTAAACATTCTGGTTTAGGTTTGCCACCAATTGCTCCAGTATAGATGCTTGATATAGGGCTGAAGTGGTTAAAGTATATGTTGTAATAATAATCCAAATCTATGCAAAGTAACTTGTAACTCAAGTTTTACATGAATTTTAGTGGAGTAGAAAATAGGAAATACTTCTCTAAAGAAAAATACTTCAAAATTGTACTTAAGTACAGTAGGCCTATTTGAGTAAATTACTCACCACTGGAAGCAAATTTTTGTGAAAGACATTCTTAACTCATTTAGTGCCAGCGCCCTCTAGGGGCCATAGAATGCCAGCGCATCTCTCATAGGCGAGCGCTTTAGCTTCTAGGACCTCACCTTCCAGGACCTCACATGCTCACGTTCATGCACGTCATGGAAAGGTCCCGGATGATAATGCTAACAGAATGGCTATTCCCATTTTGTCATCTAAAAGATCATTTTTGGGCGATTTCGCCTAAATAAACCTCGCGCCGCT
>NC_137815.1:69623298-69758298 GCF_963921795.1 Nannobrachium achirus | reverse complement strand
GTCAGGGTGGGGGTCCCCAGTTCAAATGTGTTTATTTTGGGGGTCACGGCCTAAAAAGGTTTGAGAACCCCTGGTAAAGAGCATTAACAAATTCATCCACCAGGGGCATTGACAACTCATTTGTATGACTTCCTATCTCGCCAAGCTTTATAAACTATATATTTTTTCAAAAGAAAACAATAAAAAAGAAAAAAATATTCGACTTGAACAACGTTGAATAGTGACTTTGTGTGTCGTGTGTGTGTGGTCATGTTTTTGGTCAATAATGGGATTTCAATTCGGGTTAGGGTTAACTTAGGCCAGCGGGTTACGTAAAAATTAAAATTGTATCTATAAGAGAGGCTTATAAGAGTCCTTACTACGACTATCAGTGTTGCCAGACGTACGATAATTATCGTATTTGTACGATAATTTGACCCTCTGTACGATGCACGATCAATAATTCCAAAAATGTACGATAATTTCGGCATATCATCAAAAAGAGCGTGAATTCACTATTTTCCCTGCATGCTGATCTGGGATCTGGTTTGGCTTCTCAAAATAAGCCAGGAAATCAGTCAATCTGACCCTAGATCTGTACTTGGAGGCATTAAAAACACTGGTTGCATCTTTCCAGACCAGTTTCAGGCTTTTATTTGTGTAAGCTCCAAGAAGTTGCCTGCCTCCACACAGCAAATCTGATGCGTTTTTGTCACGCAGGAGTCTAAAACGAGGTCGTTTCTTACACTAAAGACGCATTTTTTGGTGAAATTACGTTTTTACGCGAGTGATTTCTCTTTTTTGGCCGTGTACGATAGTTTCATGTCAAATACGATAATTCTGAGCCTCCGGTACGATAATTCAACATTTCCCATCTGGTAACACTGACGACTATTCTATCCTATACTTGTGGGGGAGAGAGTGTGCATGTCATGTTCATGTGTGTGTGTGTGTGTGTGTGTGTGTGTGTGTGTGTGTGTGTGTGTGTGTGTGTGTGTGTGTGTGTGTGTGTGTGTGTGTGTGTGTGTGTGTGTGTGTGTGTGCGTCTGTAGAACATGCTCGGCGTCAATCAAGCCTGCCTGCCTCTAATTAAAAGTTGTAGTCAGAGCTGAGTGATTGTTGCCAGGGAAGGAAATCACTATCAGCCTTCCATTTTCATATGAATGAGCTCTTCTTTAATTAAACCCCACACCTAATGAGCGCCTATATCAAAATGACACAATGTTTCACCAGACAAAGAGCCTGCACCAGAAATAAAAGAGAGAGATGATGACACACAGCCATGACAAAGAACTAAAGAGAAAGAAAGGCAAACGGCAAGAGAGAGAGGTGTGAAAGGAAAGATTAATTGGTTATGAGCAGAAAACATATGTGTTGTCTTTTGAACGTGCTGTGTCGTCTTTGTGCCGAACCGGAGTTCAAAGGATGTGCAGAGAAACGACCACAAAGAAGGAGATGGAGTTGCGAGTGCCGTACATAAAACGGCCGAGGAAGAAATGGACGAGCGTGCTTGGAAGACTAGTGAGACGCGCTTGTGTGTAGTTTGTGTGTTTTTGTGTGTGTGAGAGAGAGAGAGATACAGACATACAGAGGCAGGGACATGCTGGGCCCCTGATTCAGCCCGGGAAAAAGAGTTGTAGAGGCCCTCATTGCACGCTATCGAGAGAGAGATCTCTCTCTATAGCGCTGCTGCTGCTACTCAAAGATTTGCCATTTCAGGACAAGTGACAAGCCAGTGGGCCAATTACGTGAGTTATATTTCGTCGTTGTCGGGTGGAAACCTTATGTCCGTTTGTTTTGTATTTATAGTGAAAACAGCCGATCTACAAGCACACAACGCCTCGCACCGCAAGGCGTTGTGTGCTTATAGATCTGCTGTTTTCACTACTTTTTTGTGACAGCATTGTATGATGAAGCAGGGCTTTGCTTTGTGAAAAAATTTACAAATTTGAAACTTGGAGATACAAGGTTTTCTGCCCAACAGTGACGATTTACTTTGTTGGACGCCCAGCCCTCAAAATGGAACGAAGGCCGACATTTTATTTTATTTTTTTACCTAATGGCCGGCCTGGACCGGCCGTTCCGGAGTTGTCCCGCTTTTCCCAATGGCCAGCACATCCCTGAGTTTGTGTGTGTGTGTGTGTGAGAGAGAGAGAGATACAGACAGACAGACAGAGGGAGAGAGACTCAGTTCTTCTGAGTATTGTATTTGTAGGGAGGGATATCTTTGGTTAAAAAGACAAGGACTTTCATCCATTAGTGCCTGTTGGTGTGTGTGTGTGTGTGTGTGTGTGTGTGTGTGTGTGTGAGTGAGTGTGTGTGTGTATGTATGTGTGCGCGTGCATGCGTGCGTGCGTGCGTGCGTGCGTGTGTGTAACTACTGTGCATGCCTGCTATAATTTCTTCCAATTGAAGGTTAATTAAGGCTCGCAGTGAAAGCCACAGGATTGCAAAATCAAAGAAAGTAAACAGCCTGTCAGTGACTGTGAGTTGCCTCAGGGGATTATTAGAGAAATAAATAAAAGCTGCATTAAAAACAATTAAAGCTATTTGAAACGTGAACTTCAAGAGACAGGCTGTTATCCACACACACGCAGTCCACACACACACACACACACACACACACACACACACACACACACACACACACACACACACACACACACACACACACACACACACACACACACACACACACACACACACACGCGCGCGCACACACATACACTCCTTTGATACAAAAAGAAAATCGGTGATCAAGGACAAATGGAACAAACTTTGCCACGCTTCCTGTGAGCATTGTGGGTATAACAAAACACTGCAGCTGGCACAATGAGGATGCTGCTTTGCAGTAAGTGTTGATTTACATTGAGAGTTAAACCACTTAAAGGACAACTTTGTTTTTTTACCACAAGGGTTCATATTTTAGATTGTAATTAGATAAAAGAAAAGATGAGTGTTTTCATTTACTGCTTTCTATCGTTTTAGCGATTTTAATGATTTCAGTGGGTGGGGGCATGCCTACAACTGGCTAATATGTATTTTTAGACAATAAGCCCATTCCCAAGATGCACTGCAATCTTTGATGCAGATGTGACTTATGGGGGCTAGTAGTGTTGCTGTAAATAGTAATAAAGAAATTGACGGCTTATTGTGCCTAAAAATACATATTTAGCCACTTGTACGCATGCCCCCAGTCCACCCACTGAAAAAAAAAATGCTAAAAAGATAGAAAGCACTAATTTTAACACTATTTTTTTCTTTTCTCTAATACAATCTAAAATATGAACGTGAAAGTGGTTACAGTAGGACTTATAAGCAGTGATGGAAAGAGTAACTAATTACATTTACACACACGTACTGTACTTTAGTAACTTTTTTAGATACTTTTGGTGCTTTAAGTATATGATGCTGATACGTTTATACTTTCACTCAAATTCATTTTGAATGCCAGACATTTACAAAACAGAGTATTTATACATTGCAGTATTGATACTCAAGTACTCGTTCCATGACTGCTTGTAACCTATTCTGTTAACGATGTAGCATAAGGTGCTGTGTGTGTGTGTGTGTGTGTGTGTGTGTGTGTGTGTGCGTGCGTGCGTGCGTGCGTGCGTGCGTGCGTGCGTGCGTGCGTGCGTGCGTGCGTGCGTGCGTGCGTGTGTGTGTGTGCGTGCAGTGCGTATGACAAGGCAAAACAATCAAATATTCTCATTTCTACATCTGGCACCGCAAAGATAAAATAACTGCAGAACCAAAGTACAGCCAGCAGGCAAGCACTGATGGAGGTGACAGGGTGAGACCGGAGGAACGTGTGTGTGTGTGTGTGTGTGTGTGTGTGTGTGTGTGTGTGTGTGTGTGTGTGTGCGTGCGTGCGTGTGTGTGTGTGCAGGGTCTGGACTGTGAGAGCAGATAGATATATGATTCGGGGCAGTGCCGTGTTCAAGTGAACTCTCTCAATCTGTGAAAGCAGAGGGATGTGAGCTAATTAAGAACTGCAGGGGCCAAAACAGACAGGCCAGATTAAACCAAATTAAAAGGCTGATAAGTGAAATGCTGTAAAGAGACACTTTTGCAGTTAGTTGTGGACTGTTTGGTTTGGCTGGGAACAACATGTACAGTACGGAGTATAAGGGAGAGAGAAAGAGAGTCCATATAAAAGAGAGACGGGCAGAAAAAGACGGATGAAGGAATGCCTTTTGTTTTGGTGAGTTTGTCTAAACTCACCAAAGCATAGCGCTTTGGTGAGTTTACTGCCATCAAGTCATTCAGTTGAAAATCTGTTATTTTCGGCGAGCAAGTAGTAGAACAGGGGTCTTCAACAGGGGATCCGAGACCCCTAGGGGGTCCTCAAAGTTACTACAGGGGGTCCTCCAAATCTTTGTGTGACAGAAACTTTTTTTTTCCCCCTACACTAACCACTTGAACCCTAGTAGGCATGTATCCTTATTCTGTGTGGAACATTAGCCAATGATCTATAAGCTCACAAATCTGCTATTCTTGTTAAAGAGGTTTGGTGCAGAGAGAAAAGAAGAGCAGACTACGTATTGACGATTCAAGTATAGTTCAATGTCTAAAAGTACACATTAATCCAACAACCTACGCTGATGATAGTACTGTCAAACAAGTCTAAGCTGTCTAAGAAATCGATTTTTAATCTGAAACACAATTTTATACAATACGCAGTGAGGGTCCCTGCTTCATATCTCTCTCAGCTATTAAGGGGTCCTTGGCCTGAAAATGTTGAAGACCCCTGAAGTACAGTAGAAGTTAATAATTTTCCCGGACCACATTCACACCGAACGGCTCACTGTACTGTATGTTCCTCTTCATTACTGTAGCAAGGGAAACATAATAAAATCTGCGAACTAAATCGTTACCAAGAAATGTCTCCACCAATGTGTTTCTAAAGGTGTGTAATAATATGTACTAAAGGTTGAAATTCAACTCCCTGGGGAAACCTCATAAAAACTGTCCCATTAACTTTACTATACAGGAAAAAAACACAGAAAATACATATGCTTTAAGTAGCATGTGAGGGGTCAAACTAGGGGTTTTTCATGATGCTGAATCCATTGCAAGCCTTTGTTTTGTACGAAAAACATTCCGTGGGCTACAAATGACCCCCACAAAATGGTGAAAAGTGATGACCCATCACTAAACCATCGTTTTGTGGGGCTGTTTTTAGCCCAAGGAATGTTTTTCGTGCAGAACAAATGCTTGCAATGAATTCAGCATCATGAAAAACCCCTAGTTTGACCCCTCACAAAGCAGATTTATTTTTTGTATTTTTTTTCCCAGTATGGTAAAGTTATAATGGAACACAAACATAAATCAGTTTTTTATGAGGTTTCCCCAGGGAGTTGAATTTCAACTTTTTAGTACATATTATTACACACCTTTAGAAACACATTGGTGGAGAAGTTTCTTGGTAACGATTTACTTCGCAGATTGGTCAAATATCTTATAAAATCCCCTTACTACTGCATCTCCCCTGCTTTTGTCATCTGATCTCCCCATTCCAATCCTCTTTACCATCCCTTACGACGACGCCGTTTTCTTTAACTCGCCGCCTTTTTGCCGTCTGTCTTCCTCTCTTCCTTGTGTTTCTGTCAGTCCGCAGAGCTCTCTCTCTCTGCGTCCCCGGGGCGAGCTAGGCCTGTGTATCTGATTGGCAGAGGGCCACTGTTTTCATGAACACAGGTTTTTTGGAGGGGGCCGGCATACATACTTAACCCGTTTAGGCCTAGGATTATTTTATGCTTTAATTGTTGAAAAACAGCAGATATACAAGCTCACAGCGCGGCACCGAGTGCCGCGCTGCGAGCTTGTAGATCTGCTATTTTTTAAAAGTCGTGAAAATGTGTGAAAATCTTTGACTGTATGCATTTTTAAAGTGAACGTCTGTAACTCAAATTTTGCTTCTGGGTGGTCCCTGGAACTAAATATTTTGAGATGGTGGGTCAGTGGCCAAATAAATATAATTTTGGGGGTCCTTCACATGAAAAGGTTTGAGAACCACTGGCATAGTAGTCTCTCAAGAACAGACTAACTGAGCTCCAGTTACGTGAAAAAGGACCTTTTCTTTGACGATGGCTATAGCCAGATTGCTGACATTATAGAAAAATAGGTTTTTCCAAAAACCTTAGGATTCAAAAGACACTTATAGAATTGGGTCAAAATTCAAATTTTCACGATTTTTCGAAAATAGCAGATCTACAAGCTCGCAGCGCGGCACTGCTTGTATATCTGCTTGTATATCTGCTGTTTTCAACAGTTAAAGCATAAAATAATAATACACAATACTGTGTGTACCCGTTCTGGATGGGATAAACTGCAGCAGTGCGGCCTGTAGTGTCAGATCTCCTCTAAACCTCCGTCACTCACTCTGCTCTTCTAAAAGCCCCGTCAGGCGGTGTGTTTGGGCCCGGCCTGACAGGCGGGGCCTTCCAGACGGGTCCCAGGGCGGGAGCACTGAGCAGGGCCATGTTTGGGTCCCCCTGCAGACACAAGAGCCCCCCCAAAGCCAGGGACGTGCTGGCCATTGGGAAAAGCGGGACAACTCCCGAACGGCCGCTTCATTCCCGAACGGCCGGTCCATTTTGGGGGCTGGGCGGCCAACAAAGTAAATCGTCACTGTCGGGCAGAAGCCTCGTATCTCCAAGTTTAAAATGTATACATTTTTTCGCAAAGCAAAGCCCTGCTTCTTCATACAAGGCCGTTGCACAAAAGTAGTGAAAACAGCAGATCTACAAGCACACAACGCCTCGCGGTGCGAGGCGTTGTGTGCTTGTAGATCGGCTGTTTTCACTAGTTTAAATCATTTTTAAAATGATAAATACAAAACAAACGGTTTTGGACATGCAAGGTTTCCACCCGACAACGACGAAATATAACTCATGTACAATAATTGGCCCACTGGCTTGTCACTGGTCATGATCTGAAATGGCAAATCTTTAAGTAGCAGCAGCGCTATAGAGAGAGATCTCTCTCTATAGCGCAATGAGGGCCTCTCCAACTCTTTTTCCCGGGCTGAATCAGGGGCCCAGCATGTCCCTGCACAAGAGCCCCCAAAGCCCTTAGGAACCCCCAGTGTCCCTGCCTGTCAGTCCAGGATTAACTCTGTATACACACAGACCTATTACTGTACACATATAGCAGAGGCCTCCAGGCGTAATAAATATCCTTTAATCTGATAACCTTATACGTTTACTCTAACATTTTAGAAAAGTTATTCATGTTTTTTTTTTTGTGTTTTTCTTTTTCTTTCATGGCCTGAAAGGCACTTCATAGAGCTATTACTATGTTAAGCAGCTCCTGAAGTAAACTATAGAAGTTTATAAAAACTTGTATAAGAAAATATTTGTGTTTTTTCTAACGCGCACCGCCCACTAACGGATTCTGTGGTTTGTGGTATTTGAAAATATTCATGGTAATGTAATGGTCGCATGTAGAACAATTTATGATTCTGTAGCAGTGACTCGTACATTGCACAGAGGAGAGACCAGTAATGAACATTATCTTAGATTTTTACAAACTACAAAATGAATTATTGCGACATTATGAATCACCTTATTTTGGCATGTATAGTGAATTTGCCATTAGCCCTATTCACGGCCCGCCCACTCAGCAAATTTCTCAGCAACTTCCTGGTGCTGATGTCAGTTTAGAAGGGGAAACTATAACAGAAATAGCTGGACTTAAAGCCAACAAATCATTATTTTGAACGGTAAAGTAAATTATAATGCTTTGTGCCTTTTACTATTTTGTGTTCTTGATCATGCTAGCCGTATTTTATACTTAACTATTCGGTAATTTAGTCTAGTAGCCAGCCCATAGAGCCCCATTGTAGACCCGGACATTTTGAGTCCCCTAAAGTTTTATGTTAGAAATGTTGAGTATGGGTCCCCAGCATGTAAAAACCACCGGATGCTAACTTGTATATGTTGAGCAATTTTCATAATCAGCCGCTAGAGTTGGTGTCCCATTAACTTTACATTACAGGAAAAATAAGCAAAAAATTAATCTGCTTTAAGTAGCATATGAGGGGTCTAACTAGGGGTATTTTATGATTCTGAATCCATTGCAAGCATCCGTTTTGCACGAAAAACATTCCTTGGTGAAAAATCGGCCTTGGTTTAGTGATGAAAAGTGCAGAGTCATCACTTTTCACATGTTTCTGGGGTCCGTTTTAGCCCAAGGAATGTTTTTCATGCAAAACGGATGCTTGCAATTGATTCAGAATCATGAAATACCCCTAGTTAGACCCCTCATATGCTACTTAAAGCAGATTAATTTTTTGCTTATTTTTCCTGTAATGTAAAGTTAATGGGACACCAACTCTAGCGGCTGATTATGAAAATTGCTCAACATATACAAGTTAGCATCCGGTGGTTTTTACATGCTGGGGACCCATACTCAACATTTCTAACATAAAACTTTAGGGGACTCAAAATGTCCGGGTTCACATTCTGGCTACTAGACTAATTGCATTAAATTTGCGATTTCTGTGGGGGGGGGGGGGGGTCCTTGAAATTAAAATGGTTGAAAATCACTGCTAGAGCTGTAATCTTCTCTCTTGGGGGTCACTGGCTTATCTTTTCAAATGGGGGTCCGCGGGTGTCAATTTGGGGGTCCTTGACTCCTTGACATGAAAAGGTTTGAGAACCACTTGAGTATAGCATGCATGCAAAGTTCTTTTCTACGGTGTTTAATCCAACTGCTTAAGTTATGATCATATTTGGCGTCTACCACAACATCAGATTTACTTCTGCGGATGACTTTTCACATGACCCTGCCTATCACATGACCAGGGACATGCTGGGCCCCTGATTCAGCCCGGGAAAAATAGTTGGAGAGGCCCTCATTGCGCTATAGAGAGACAGATCTCTCTCCACTAGTTTTGTGCGACGGCCTTGTATGATGAAGCAGAGCTTTGCTTCGCGAAGAAATGACCAAATTTGAAACTTGGAGATATGAAGTTTCTGCCTGACACGATTTACTTTGTTGGCCGCCCAGCCCCCAAAATGGAATGAAGGCCGACATTTTTTTTTTCCCCCTAATGGCCGGCCTGGACCGGCCGGGAATGAACCGGCCGTTCGGGAGTTGTCCCGCTTTTCCCAATGGCCAGCACGTCCCTGCACATGACCCCGTAAGCAACCCCAAGGCCTCCTCCCTCTCAGAACGCTCCACAGCGCGTGCCTTCAGGGCCTTTCCTTCCATGTTGGAGATGTGAGAAATGTTTCTGTTTTTTACATGGGAGCTTACCGTTTAAAAATAGACTAGTTTCTACAAAGCACGCAAGTACAGTAAGCTAATGCTGATGATGCTGGAGACCTGGTCATCACCACTGATATGACTCGAGTTTGACCCTGTGTTCTCGTACGATGGAGGTCCACTTAAAGGAGTAGTTCACCCAAAAGATGACTTATTTTCTATCATTTAATTGATTTTGTCACATTCCTGAGCCAATCATTTGATGACCAAGGACAAGCCAACACCGGACAAGCTGGCAACATGTCGCTTCACACAACGTTAAGAGCTTGTTGTAGATTGTCTATTTTCCTTCTTTCTTTGTTCGATTTTTATTTCTAAAAATAAATATATTTTTGGGGGAGGGACATTTTTTTGTAATACATTACAAAAAAAATGAGAGACTAGGAAAGTCTTTTGTACCGGCTTCTCTCAAGCTGTACGACGAGACACACAACGGTCGATTGACAAGGACTACCTTCCTAACGTAGGACGACGGTAGCCTTTTTTTCTTTACTGGAACTATATCTGCACTGACTTTGGCCTCTAAGGACCTTCCAGGGAGGGTGTTTTTTTGTGCGTCTTGCCGCATCACCCTTTCTTGTTTATTTTTATTTTTTATTCTATTTTGCTAGTTGTTTTTATCGCTCTGACCTTTGGACACTGCACTATTAGGTTGTGTTAGTAGTTTTTTTTTAGTATTTCTGCTTGTGTTTGACATGATGTAGAGATACTGTTGCACTAACTAGCATTGACTGTTATGATCACTTTGATTTGGGCACTGTGTTATTTTGATAGTCGTGCTTTAAGACACTTTATGTATATATATTATTTGTTCCCTTTCCTGTTGTACCTTGCTCTTACTGTACTTACTGTACTCTGTTCTTGTTTTTTCTTTTTATCTTTTTTCTAACTTCTCTGTAACTTTGTAAATAACCTTATACTGCTGTGCTGCCTCTGGGCAACACATTTTCTCCCTTGGGATAATAAAGGTATCTATCTATCTATCTATTTTATTTTTAGGAAAAGAAAATGGGATTTTTACTCGAGTCATGGACCATAAAAATGGGTCCGTGACCCACAATTGGGCCCCAACCCACTGTTTGGGAACCAGCAGCGCTCTAGAAGGTTCAAGTGGTTATAGCGCGAACTACTGTACTGAAATACTGTACTTACTAGATGTACAATGAGCACTAATAGCAGATAGTGTGGTTGTAAATCAATTTTAAAACATAACGTAAAAATCGGAAGTAACAAATAAGCACACAAGAAATCGGGATGTCAGGTTGAAAAGGGTTTACAGCAGGGGTCTTCAACAGGGGGTCCGGGACCCCTAGGGGGTCCTCAGAGTTTCTACAGGGGTCCTCCAAATCTTTGTGATGGAAACCTTTTTCTCCTTTTTTATATTAACCACTTGAACCCTAATTTCCATATTCTGAGAACTTTAGCCAAAACAATAGCAGATCTACAGGCTCACAACGCCTCGCGCTGTGAGCCTGTAGATCTGCTATTTTCCGCAAAGAGGTTTGGTAAGGGGAAAAAGAACAGAGTGAAAGGTCAAGTTTATTAAAGGAGTAGTTCACCCCCAAAATGACTTTTTTTCTATTGATTACTCATGCCATGGAGAGTAGAGTTCAATAATATTTTTAGGTTTTTGTCACATTTACCCCCATTGATTCCGGATTCCGGTTTCGAAACGGGTCCCCATCCGGAACGAATGGGGGTAAATTTATTGTTAACACATTTTTGTCTTAAAAAAAAACTAAAACTTTTTGGGGTGAACTACTCCTTTAAGTATTGACGGTTCAAGTGGTTAAATATCTGAAAACACAAGTTGACATGAATCCAAAATACACTGAATGAAACTATTGAATCTATGCAGGTTGTCCCCCACAACCCTGCTTCATCTCTCTCTCTCTCTCTCAACTTAGGGGTCCTTGGCCTGAAAACGTTGAAGACCCCTGGTTGACAGCATCTGAAGACACACGTACAGCCTGGGTAACAGTATTTTTCCATGGTGCATACAGCAGACCTTAACACCGCAGCTCTTCCTCAGCGGTATTACACTATCAGCAGCTATTTGTTCTACCGAGCGGCGGGGATGAAAAATATATATGGTCCGTCAGCAGAGTTAGGGGGAAGGAGACGGATGGCTGTGCAGCCACGAGGTGCACGAGGAGGAGGATAAAGAATGAAACGGATGTTATCGCTAGGGAAAAGAGCCTGACAAAGTAACTTCCACTTACCCCGTTCTCTGTCCTCATAGATTAACCTGTCCGGGTCATCGATGCGTTCAAGCTGTGCGGTCCGAGGGAGCCTATTATCACAAAAGCCGAATCTCTGCCTCGCAGATACGGGGTCAAGTTTACAAGACCCCTCTTTCTAACACGCACGTGTCAGACGTATACCGTTCGCTTACATCACTGCTTTTCAACCTTTTTTCATATCAAGGCCCGTTATTTATTCGGCATTTGAGCGTAAAATGGTTTCATTTTATGCTCTCAAGAGTTAAAAATCTACAGTACATGCGTCCATTTGGTTACCAACTCTCCATCATTTGGGAAATGGGACAGATCCATGTTGATGACATGACTTTAGAGATACTGTGTACCGCTTTGTGTGATTTTAGGGCAAAATCTGTAGGAGCAGTGTCCAAAAATGTGTTTTGCAAAAATCAGCCTGATGGTGGCGCTAAAGGAGGGCCATGTGAGAAATCATGGGCGGAGGTTGTGATTTGCCATCCAAGGAGTGTGTGTGCAAAGTTTGCCATCGATAGGGACAACGGTTGCGGAGATAAGAGTAGGGCAAAAGGCTGTCTTAGAACAGGGAGGGTTCCCAGTTCAATCCCGGGCTCCCCCAGAGTTAGTGTGGAAGAGTCCTTGAGCAAGACTCTGAACCCCTGGTTGCTCCCAGTGAGCTGGTTGGTACCTTGCATGGTTTCCTCCGCCATCGGTGTATGAATGTGTGTGTGAATGGGTGATATAATGCACTCTCTGTAAAACGCCATGGATAAAGGTGCTACATAAATGCACGATTTACCATTTATGATGCATAGTCTCACCTTCTTTTATACAAGGATTTTTGAATCATAAATTGGGGATTTATACTTCCTGAGAGTGGGCTGTGTGAATAAAAGTGATGGGACAGCGTGACACAGGCATGGCAGTAGCCTACAGAATGGCTGCCTATAGCATTTCTCAAGGTGATGACGCTCATGATCTCTGCCCTTTCCTTTGGCGGGGGCTGTGCTGAGCTTGCCTGTAATGATTCTAGTGGTTATTCTTTGGCCATCAGCTGCTCCTGCCTTTCTTTATGTGGGTGTCCTGGACGGGTGGAGTTGATGGAGGGGGTGGAGCTGATGAGATGAGAGGTTGACAGGGCCGGTAAAGCACAAAGACATATCATACAATACTGAACCAGGGTTGCCACGTCTGCTTATTATAAGCGACTTAGGGCTTGTGTTTATGTAAAGTTTGTTTCTAAAGCGTACTTGCATAATTGGTTGTTCGACGTTCGCAAACACAAAAAACGCATGTGAATCCGAGCTGCGGTTCTCGACTTAGCCCCAGCAGTGTTTACAAAGTAAGCAAACAGTAAGAAACAGAGTAGAGAGAAACAGCTTGCTCCGGCCACGAAATGTGTTTCCGGTTCCGGGTTACCGGCCCACAAAGGAAGCATTATCTCTAGGTTACTTAGTAACCCCAGAACGGCGATCCGATTTTTGGCAAGGCTTAACTCATTGAGTGCCTATCCCGAATTAGTTCGGGATATATTATCGCATACCAGAGTGCCTATCCCGAACATGTTCGGGATATTAAAAAAAAAAAAAAAAAAAAAAAAAAAAAAAAAAAATTGAAAAACTTTTTTTTGAATTTTTTTTATTTTTTTTTGGACCCCATCAAATCTGGTGAACATGCGATTTTGCATGCGATTTTGCATGTTCCACCCCCATACAACCCCATCTAACATACAGGGCAGCCATGTTTGTTTACATAACATGTAAAACATAATGGCGATTATCTCAAGAATGCCTGAACGGATTTCCAATCGGATTGTTTTGTTTGAAAGCTGTGAACAAACTGCACAAATCCACTCCAATGCAATCCAGGATTGCATTTGATTTTTTAGAGCTCATTCTTCTCTGTTTTTTTCCCATGCATGAGGTGTGCAAGGTTTAATCATGGCTAAGTTGACGAAAATAAGGCTTCTAAAATGCTTGGTAGCCAATAGCTAACTTCAAGCTAACTTCATCCTCTTCCTGTACATGCACAAAGGAAAGTGTTCAGGCAAGTCATGGCTGCAGGGCTTCTGCATATACCAGCATATCTCTATGGGATTTTCTATGGCCACTGGGCGCCCTCTAGTGGTGAAAGGGGTGGCACTCAAAGAGTTAAAAGGTGTTTTTGGCAGTAACAACATTACCCCCCATCTGAGTAGAGTACTACTTCTAGAATATTTTCCACATTTTATTTCAATATAATGTTTTAAATAGCAGATCTACAAGCTTACAACCCGTTGTGAATCATTGTGAGCTTTTAGAATTGCTATTTTCAAATAGCCGATGTATACTGTACTACAGTATAATATACAGTAGGTTTAAAGTAGCCTCGCAAGCCATCCCGAGTTACGTCATCACCAATGTGCTTCCTTTCTCGGTCTGGTGTCCCTCCCATAGAGACTCATTATTTAGAATTGTGTTTCGAATTTCCAATCAAAAGGCTGCATTTCAAGCGAACCCGCCTCACACCGCTCCTGATTGGTCGAGCGGCTGCTACAGCTCTCGCATTTTGACAACAAACATGGCGGACCCCATGTCCGATGCGAGTTCACAAAACGCAAATAAAAGCTGCATTAAGCGAAGTTTTATCTGAAATCAACGGCATCTCATAACTTAAAAACGAACAGTTTGCACCTTTGGAATTTCTGTCTGGAAAAGACGTATTTGATGTTCTCCCGACGATGTTTTGATGCGCTGATGACTACTGACTGGACCTGTCAGTCAAAGTGAGTAACTACGTCATTGCGTAATGCATTGTCTACGGAGGACTCCCAGACTCTCCCCTGGGAGAGTCTGGCTGTTGCGAGGCTAGGTTTAAAGTGCTCTTGTGGCCAAGTCGCTTGGTTGCTTATTTCTCTCACAAGATTTGGCAACACTGTACTGAACCTTCGGGTGGGATACTGTAGGTTGGTCGGCACGCGTGTGTGTGTGTGTGTGAGCGTGCCTGTGTGTGTGTGTGTGTGTGTGTGTGTGTGTGTGTGTGTGTGTGTGTGTGTGTGTGTGCGTGCGTGCGTGCGTGCGTGCGTGCGTACGTGTGTGTATGAGTGACGATATGGAAACTGTACATCAATACATTTCTTTATTGAGGTGCCAGCACTAATTTGCATGAAGTTTTTCTTGTGTCTGAGTAACGAGACAGGAATAGATATGCAAAACAACAAGCTGCTGATGGGAGAACAATGGAAGGGTCAATTGCTTTTCTTTCATGAGAGGGTGCCGTGCCGTGCTGTGGCCTTGCAACGTTTTCATGCAGCCATCAGCTAATGCTTTATGTTAGAGAGGTCTTCAACGTTTTCATGCAGCGATCAGCTAATGCTTTATGTTAGAGAGGTCTTCAACGTTTTCATGCAGCGATCAGCTAATGCTTTATGTTAGAGAGGTCTTCAACGTTTTCAGGCCAAGGACCCCTTAGCTGAGCTGAGAGAGAGATGAAGCAGGGACCCCCACTACAAATGTGTGACTTGTTTGACAGCACTGTCATCAGTCTATGTAGGGTTCATGTTAATGTGTATTTTCAGACATTTAACCACTTAAATCGTCAATATTTTGTAAACTTGACCTTTCAATATGTAGGTACTTGGTCTGCTCCTTTTTTTTTATACCTCTACACCAAACCTATTTGCCAAACATAGCTGATCTACAAGCTCTCAACGTCTCGCAGCGCGAGGCGTTGAGAGCTTGCAGATCTGCTATTTTTGGCTAAAGTTATCCTCAGAACAGGGATGCGAGGGGTCAAGTTGTTAATGTAAAATAATTATCCTATCACACAAGGATTTGGCGGCCCCCCTGTAGTAGCTCTAAGGACCCCCTAGGGGTCCCGGATTCCCTGTTGAAGACCCCTACTTTATGTAATGTAACCTGTAAACAAAGAAATCGACTTGGTAGCTCAAATTTGGGGAGGCGATCTTGTCTAAAACCAGCACTTACAAGCCGGCATATCCCTGTTTTGGGTCGTAATAGGTGAAGGGCAGATCTACAAGCTATTTACACGGGGAAACAAACAATTCAGAACCCAGAAAGGAATCGATGCCAATGACTATTCAATGCTTTGTATGTGGTTTTAAGGAAAAGGGACACTTATCCAGCATGAAAGACACTTAAAGGACAACTGTTTTTTTTTACAACAAGGGCTCATATTTTAGATTGTAATTAGAGAAATTAGAGTGTTAAAATGTTTTCATTTACTTCTTTCTATAGTTTCAGCGATTAAAAATGACTTTTTAGACACAATAAGCCGGCGATTTCTTTATTACTATTTACAGTATCCCCCATAAGTCACATCTGGCCATGAAGGATTGCGGTGCATCTTGGGAATGGGCTTATTGTGTCTAAAAATACATATTTAGCCACTTGCATGCATGCCCCCAATCACTAAAATCACTAAAACGATAGAAAGAAGCAAATGAAAACATTTTAACACTCATCTTTTCTTTTCTCTAATGACTATCTAAACTATGAACCCTTGTAAAAAAAACAAGTTGTCTTAAAGGTTGTGTCTATAATGCATCATAATCGTCTTTGTAATGCATTATGTTGCGTTTATAGGGCATTATAACACTCTTTATAAATGTTTATGATCATGTATGACAACTTATAACAACATATAATATCTTATGGTGGTCATAAACATTCCACCTTTTCAAAACTGACCTGTCAGACCCATAAATGTGCAGATCCATCGATTGATTATATCACAAAGCTTTTTAGTCGATATGATTTCTCATTTGCATTTCATAACAACGGGAAAATAAATAAGGCCATAACATTTTTGAAGGGGAGAAAAAAAGGGGGAAATTACAGCCATAATACAGCTTAATCGGCTCGTATTTGCGCATCACGTTAATTTCACGCAGGCATGAGAAAGTCAGGAACAAAGCCACGGAGAGAATACCCAGGCTGATGGGAGGATGGGGAGATAAGGACTACCGGAAATGGAGAACTAGGGCTGAAAAGGCACCGGCGATAGTAATTTAAACAATGGCCATTTTAATCATAGTTAATTACATTTGCAGGCACAGGGTGATGGGAAAGGGATGGTGGTGGTGGGGTGGGGGGGGGGGGGGGGGGGGGGGGTTCTATCTGTGCACAAGCTCATCAGCCCAATGGAGTTGTTTAATAGGAACCCAGGTTTTTGTGGTCATAATGTGAACGCACCAGTAAGACTCCCTAAATCGGGAGATAAGCGACCGGCAGGTCGCATACACAAACTTTAGAAGGCAATGGTAGCCAATCAGGAGGGAATATGGGAAATGGGACAGATCCATGTTGATGACATGACTTTAGAGATACTGTGTAACGCTTTGCGTGACTTTAGGGCAAAATCTGTAGGAGCAAAAAATTCGTCAAAAAATGTGTCTTGCAAGAATCGGCCTCATGGTGGCGCTAGAAAGGGGCCATGTGAGAAATGAGGCTGTGGTTTGGCAGCCAAGGAGTGCGTGTGTGCAAAGTTTGGCATGGATCGGGGCAACGGTGGCGGAGATATGAGCAGGGGAAAAGTGTGACGTGACGGACAGACTGACGGACGGATGGACGGACAGACAGACAGACTGACAGAGGGACAGCCGGTGGAGGTTTTGATAGTAACTGCGACCTGGCGGTCGAAATTAAAAAGAATGGTCTCTCTCTAGGAGGGGATATATGAAAATAGCAGAACTACAAGCTCACAACGCGTCGCAATGCATTGTGAGCTTTTAGATCGGCTATTTTCAAACAGCGTAGGTATAAAAAATAGGGCTAAAGTGGTTTATGTATGTTTTATAATATTATAATTTAAATCTGCAAAGTAACTAGTAACAAAAAAACTTCTAATAATAGTAGTGGAATAAAAGTACAATATTTGGATCCGAGATGTAATGTAGTGGAGTAAAACTAAAACACGAACAACATATAACTCCATATATAGAGACATAGCTGCTGACATCAGTATGACATCACACCGTACACAAATGACCCTTATATAAGACCGGCATTATCTACCGACAGATTAGATGCAAGCAGGATCTCGACTCTGACACAACTCATCGGCTCATAAGCTGGTTCTCCCTCCATATATGGAGATAACCGACGAATCTCACTAAGTCTGACCTCACAAGCCCCATATTTGGACACGAACAACACATAACTCCATATATAGAGACATAGCTGCTGACATCAGTATGACATCACACTGCTGACATCAGTATGACATCACACCGTACACAAACAAAGGTGTGACGTGTGACCGACGGACGGACGGTGGAGGTTTTGATACTAAACTGCGACCTAACGGTCGCAACAAATACCTCAAAATTGTACATAAGTACGATACTTAAGTAAATGCACTTAGTTACTTTACACTAGGGGTTCCCAAACTTTTTTGTCTCAGGGCACCCCATAAATATTCTTTTAATCCGAGGCACCCCTACATTATCATTTTCCCTCCCAGCATCTTATATTTATAGCATATCATCGTTGTCGGGTGGAAACCTTGTATGTCCAAAACCGTTCGTTTTGTATTTATCATCTATAGAATGTACTAAATAAAACTAGTGAAAACAGTGTCCAAATAAATTCTAAATATTATCAAATGATCTCACGGCACCCCTGGAATGCCGTCACGGCACCCCAGGGTGCCCCGTCACCCACTTTGAAAACCCCTGCTTTACACCACTGCAGCACAGGTCGTGTTCATGGCCAAGTAAGAGTCACTAACATTTCTGCAGAGCTCCACATCCCAAACACCACAGTGAAATAAACCCTTTCTGCAGCTGCAGCTAAAATACAGTATCAGACAATGGAGGCGATGGGGGATAGCAGCACACGCAATGAATATTCCCGAAGAAAGACGCAAGTAAGTAGCCTAAACGCATCCCCACTGGTTAAACTGTTAATTAATGATGTGCCGGTTTATCAGTAAAACCAACGCTAATTACTCTTTTTTAATCTCCTCCATGTTTCGCACATTTTTTTAAACCACCTTGGCTTCTCAGTTATCCGTCCACCAAGTACAGAACCCCCTCCCCCCCCCTTTTCTTTAAAAATAAAGCGGTTGCTCGTTATCTCTGCAACATTTCGTTCCGAAGTTGACCCCTTGACCCCTATACACTGACCTGGGGGGTTATGGGTGAAATCAGGGTCACTGAATGTCGCACGTCGATGGCTTTTCCTTATCTCTGTGAGGGAACACAACAGGAGGAGCCTTCCATTAATCACTGGAGTCACTGCGTGGTTATGGAAGGCCCCGCTTAGTTTGACACGTCCTAACCCAGAACAGGGGTTTTCAAAGTGGGTGACGGGGCACCCTGGGGTGACGGGGCACCCTGGGGCCGCAAGATCATTTGATAGTATTTGGAATTTATTTGGACACTTGAAAAAATACGATTATTTTGGGGGGTCATGGCCTGTATAGGCTGAGAACCACTACTCTAAAAGGAGGATTATTCAGTCCATCCCAACCTCACCCGAGATAGGACTCTAGACACACACAGGCCAACAGGATTAACATGCACGTTGTTTCTTAAAATAAAAGAAAAAAAAGAAAAAAGTATCTTCACCCTATATTTCTGCATGTTTGTCTTCATAAAGTGATGAGCTGACACATTGTAACTGAATATTTACCAAAAGTACAGATTTGATTCAATGAAAAATACAAAATTTTTCTCTGATCATTTAGATGCAATGTGCGTGAGAGAGAGAAATTCCCATATTCAAAGAATAACTGAATAACAGATGAAACAATACAGAATATTCGAGAGAGCTTAGTAAATCTTGAATAAAGCATCCACTTTCATCTACAACAACTGTCTTGACTAAAGCATACACAGACACAGCTCCTCCGCCATGGCTGAAAGGAATTAGAGCAGGGATTGTTGTTGGTACCGTGGATGCCAACAGTCATGGTCTCCTCATGTAAATCAGAGAGTAGAATCGGACTGTAGGTTGGGTGGGGGGTGACGGGGAAGGGGGGGGGGGAGGGGGGGGGGCTGAAAACACGATAAGACGTGAGAACACGGAGGGCACAGAAAAGGGATCAAATAAAAGAAAGAATGGAAATGGAAAGAAAGGGGGATGGAGGAGCAGAGAGAGAGAAACTGGAGAAAGAAAGACAAGACTAAAAAGAGAAAACGTCTGGTTTCTTCTATGAGAGGAACCAGAGGAGATAAGACTAAAAGGACTGTCAGTCACAGGAACAATCCCAGCAGTGTCCCCTCCTCATCCTCCTCCTCTTCCTCCAGCCCAGGGGTGTCACACCACATTCTGGGCCCTGGGTACAAGGATTCATTGCGGGCCCCCCATGAATGTTCTTCATATAGGGGGGAGGGGGTTTAAACCCATTTAGACTATTAGGTATTATTTTATGCTTTAACTATTGAAAAATAGCAGATAAACAGATCTGCTATTTTTTTAAATCGTGAAAAAGTCTTTGAGGTTTTGTCAGTGGTGCTCTCAAACTTATTCATGTCAAGGAGCCCCAAAACGATATGTATTTGGCCACAGACCCCCATCCCCATCTCAATTTGAGTTACAAATGTTTGCTTAAAACATACATATATTCAAAGATTTGCACACATTTTCGCAACATTTTTTTTAAAAATAGCAGATCTACAAGCTACACAATAAAGGAATATCAAGCCTGTCAGAGTATACCTTTTATGCACGCATCTTCATGCATTAGGCTACACATTAGACAGCCCGTTTTGCAACATGTTTTTAAAATATATTTAATCTTTCGGTTTCAAGTTCCGTTCAACCAGTGAAAACTAAAAAGATGTTTTCAAATTGTGTACACATTTTTAGTTCTTGCTCACAGCAAATGTCCAACCCCTTGTTTACACATTATCCAAAACATTTCTAAAAAATATATAATTTCTCACAAAAATTGTCTCGTCTACAGAACGTAACCGATTTAGCCGAAATTGATTCAAGAATACCGTCAGTTCTCCTACATTATAATGACAATTTTACAAACACACAAATCTCTTTCAGGCAAAGTCAATACATTACATGAGCTTGTATATCTGCTATTTTTGAGCGGTGGTCACACCGTCTCCTATACGTGGCCGTGTGTGTATGCGTGCGTGTCTGTCTGTCTGTCTGTCTGTATGTAGCCTGCAATACCTTTTCTGACCACACATGTTAAGGGAGGGGCGCTGTTGTTCAGCCTCAGGCCAGGCACACTCACACTCACATTCACACACACACATACACACGCACGCATACACACACACACACACACACACACACACACACACACACACACACACACACACACACACGCAGCCTCCACCGCTCAGTTCACACGAGTGTGATTTTTCAATAGCTAAAGTATAAAATAATTAAGGCCCCACCAACTTGGGCCCTAGTAGCTCAGTCCCACTTCTCCCCCCCCTTGTGACGCCCCTGGTCCCCTCCTTCTCATCTTCCTCCTCCTGCCCCCTCTGCTCTCCCTCTCTCTCTCCCCCTCTCTCTCTCTCTCTCTCTCTCTCCAATTTCCACAGATTCCTGGTCAGATAAGTGGCGGTCCACAGGGACAGTTTGCTGACATCACCTGGCTGGTACATGCAGAATGTCCTGGTGCCTCCGCTACACTTCCAAGACCCGCTGAGAGAGGATGGGAAGCAGACAAGACGCTGAATTAAAGCGTTTTATTTTTACTGTGTGTGTGCTGACCGTGCTCTTTCTGCACAGTATTGCTCACAGTGTGCGGAATATGATCGTTTTCACATAATAGTATACAATAGTATACAATAATAAGAGCATACAACTAATTAATGAATAACATTAAAGAGGTGGTGCCATAGTTTTGTACTTTTTCTGTTTTGTATGCGTCTATGGAGTTAATATTACTCTAATAGACCTAATAGTGTGGTTATAATGCAAATATGTCTTCCCTGTGTATTTTTGGTTACTTCCTGAAAGCTCAAAGCCCGAGACAAAAGGCCCAATTGAAATACACTAATATAATGACATCATACTATCATCCAGTAAGCTATGTTGAACTGTAGCTTAACTGTACGAGGCACCCGCGGCTGAATAGAAACACTCCAATTCCCAAAATGCAACAGGAGATCACGTGACCGGGAAGTGCGGTTCCCTCACAGAGGCCAGTGTTATGAGAATCACAAAAAGTGCATTCATCTCCTAATGTAACTTTTAAATCAAGTTCATGTTTAAAAACGAGCCCTTCTCTACCGGCCGTTACAAAAGCACCGATGGCCACGGTTGTTATTTTTCTGTTCCGAGTGAAAGAAAATGCTATCGCAAAAAAAATAAAAATAAAACAGGACATACTCAGATTACTTTTACTCTGAGCCTCCGAAATAAGGTAAAATCAATAACATTTTGGTCTAGGTTTCATCGTGGGCACCCAGTGTGTTAACTCTCCCCACGCTTTGAACGTTCACGTTCGCCCGATTTCGCAAGACCTCTCCGCCAATACGGCGCTCGTTCGGTTCGTTCGTCTGATGACTGTAAGCTGATGAGGGGTCGCGCGGCCGTCTACTGTAAACACATTTTCCGCGGTGATGGTGTAAAAAATCCATTATGCGTTAGATCAACGGAGAACAATTCACTTCCTTGTTGATTTCCTCTGGCTGTAAGGCTCTGGGGCCAGTGACTGGTCTTCTTCTTCTTCAACACATAACAGGCAAATTCACATTCATTCTCGCATGACGCCGCCCTCTGCTGCCTGGCAGACCAAAGTGCACTATTGCACAACCAAAAAAAATAAAAATAAATAAATAAATGTCTGTCTGTCTATCTACTATAACGTCGCAAAGGTAAGCCGCTTTTTGATGGAGCCAGACCCAATAAATAAATAAATGATCTGGCAGTAGGAGAGTTAATGAGCAGGTGGGCGTGGCCACATAATCTTCCTCCAAGTGTAATCATAATACAAACGATTCCATAACTGTATTTTACCCTATCCGCTGTTATTCCTGTACAGTGTCTCTGGGTACAGTAGCTCAGTTGGAAGAGCACTTTCCTTTGGACCACAAGGGTCTGGGTTGGAGCCCAGGCCCTCCCAACTCAGTGTATGAGTAGAGGGAATAGTAAGGTAAGTACTAGGAGCTGATGGTAGTGTAGTGTAGGTGTTGCACTCTACCCATCCATCTCCAAATGGCCTCCCCTGGGCATTGAAATGGGGACAGACACCCATATTTGCCAATTCAAATATGGGAATAAGTAGCAATACATCCTTTTAATTATATTTCTAGATTAAAATAACATACTGTAGCATACCAATATTCACAGTCCAGCTACACTACTGTAGATAAGAGTCACAGATGCTCAGCATGAGTTTGTTTTATTAACCTTTGTCAACAGAAGATCAATAGTCAAATTGTGAGCCATGTCAAATCCAACCTGTGTGTCAAATGCAGGTCTATACACTTATTGTACCAAAGAAATATATGTGCTGACCAATTCAGGAACAAAACTGCTAAACTTGGAGCCTAGTGCCTTGGACGTACGATAACGTGACAAAGTAAGCTCGGCTGTGATTTTTGGAACCCGCCACCATTTTGTCAATTAGTTCATGTCGTCCTGCCAGCTAAGGTACTGTTGTTGACTAGAATGACTACAAATCAATAGAGAGAAAGTTTACTGTATGGATTAAAGACAGGCTCGGGGTAATAACTGAATAACTGAAAAGAGCTGGGATTCAGGCTACAACACCAAAGAAGAATATTGTCACTGTCGGGCAGAAACCTCGTATCTCCAATTTTCAAATGTGTACGTTATTTCGTTAAAGGTGATACACCATGCAATTAAAAAGTATTTGTCATATTGTTCGAAAAAAAAAAAAAAAAAAAAATCTTTTTGAAAAATAAATTTCTTAGATTTTTTTCTTCTTCAAAAACGGCCGTTTATGACGTCACAAACGGCAGCAAATCTGGACAGCCTGTTTTGAGAACCCGTGGGATGCTTTTAACCTCCACCTTCCCAAAACCAGAGAAAGACACAACGGTCTGAACTCTGAAATGGGACTTTGTGAGGATAGAAGGTGCTAGTGGGACCTCAAAAAAAGGTTTTAAAATAGGAAAAGTGAATTTTCATGGTGTATCACCTTTAAGTAAAGCCCTGCTTCTTCATCATACAAGACTGTCGCACAAAACCAGTGAAAACAGCAGATCTACAATCACACAACGCCTCGTAGATCGGCTGTTATCACTAGTTTTAAATCATTTTTAAAAAGATAAACGCAAAAAGAACAGTTTTGGACATAAAAGGTTTCCACCCGACAACGATATGCTAATATCAGCACTGAACATGTCTACAAATGAAATAAGAAAACGAGTACCCTTCTCCACCATGGATGGTGGATTGTGTTTTTAATGAAGAGCTCAACGTTACAGCGACGGCAGCTTGGTAACAAAGTGTGCAACGTTCTGTCAGCGGGAATTCGAGGCAATCGCACTTGAGATTTACCCCAGAAACAGACAGGGGGCGCTCTGCTCTTCGCACCTCGACTCGTACGGTGGTGCTGCGCAGCATCGTCATCCGGAAACATCCGGCATAGCAAAGGATCAGGACTCAGGACTGAACCATCTTCTTATGGGGGTCAAAGACATATCTCTTGAAGTGCAGGTGGATGGCCACGGGCTGAGAATCCACCCGGGCCTCGTCTTCTTTGGCCGGCTCCGCTTTGCCCGCCGAGCCTTTTCCTTTCTTCTTGGAGGAGGAGGACAGCAACTGCTTGGTTTCTGGACGAAGACCCTCTGGAAGAAAACACAAGGACAAAATGGGGATTGATTGATTGTTTAAATACTTTATTAGAAGTCGGCATAGGAAAAGCACAGTACAGCACAGTACAGTTCAGATACACGGTCTACTTAATAGGATTTAAACCAAGAAAGTACAATGGCTTGTTTAAACTGGGGTCCTTTGTACTCAATTCATAGAGACATTTAAGGTTGCACACTGCTGCGTTTCTTCGTTGCGATCTAGAAAATCCAAAATTAGCAAAGAGAGAAAAAAAAAAAAGCGTTGCGAAAATCAAAAAACGACCTGGTCCAGAAATAAATACAAAACAGGCAGCAGTGTGCAAACGTGATTGACATGACATGAGGTCGATTTATTAATTTATTTACGTGCTCCGAAATTCGCTCCGATATTCGGCCGAAAAAAACACAGCAGTGGGCAAAGACCTTCAACCCCAGACACATATACACAGAACTATGCAAAAAAATAAATGAATAAAATATATATGATAGTCAAAAATGTGAAATAAAAATACAAATTATTTACAGTAAATAGGTCAGGGAGGGGCTATGGGTAGGCTTTGTCTTTTGGACGAGAATCACAAGAAAGCAAAAAAAGTTATTCCTATTTATAGCTAGAAGAATCATGAGCGATTACAACAAACACACTGTGTCTCTGTTGTAAATCAAAATGTTTGCAACGCGCAAACCGGGGGTCACGGTATACACACACACTCCTATGCTCTATACGATGTTTAGTTTAGGGGAATGTGTATAAAACGATAGTGATCTCTGTGCTGTACTGCTGTGTGTTTTGTGTGTGTGTGTGTGTGTGTGTGTGTGTGTGTGTGTGCGTGCGTGTGTGTGCGTGCAGTAGGTAGGCTATCAATGCTGGCTCCAGCCAGGCGTGCCGACCCTGTGATGAACCTCTGTGGCCTCGGCCTGCTGATGCTGTGGGTGATAGTGAGGAGAAACCTCCGTCACGGTCCTCCCATCTTCAGGGTTCTGCCTTTAGACGCTTGTGATAGCGCTCTGGCAGTGGTGTCAGTTCAGAAAAAGCTAAGGTATGGTAACATGACTGGTGTCTTGCATGCGCGCATGCAAGACACCAGTCATGTTACCATACCTTAGCAACAGGCATGATATATTTATTTTAAGAAGTACATTTTATTTTTTACCCTGTTTCTACGGTTTCTTGGGCTGTATATGGCAGCCTGGAACGGTTGTTCAAGTGCAGCTAAACTTGGCAATGTTAGTAAACGTGCCACAATTAACAATAATGCATTGCACCTGTGCAGCTGACCTACGGAACCTTGGAATATACCATTCTGTCAAGATGGGGAGAATAAAAGTGTGGAGAATATAATTATAATACCTAATTTTGTATCTGTAGTTATTTTACTGTAATTTAACAACATAATAACCAGCACAGATAGACAAAGAGACATTCATGGATTTATATTTTAAAGTAACTTTTATTTCCCCCCCTGGACCCCCAGGGTATGGCAGCTGCATACCCCTGCCATACCCAATTGACGCCCCTGCGCTCTGGCCTGACATTTGCATTCCAGCCCCTAGACTGGTCTATCTACCAGTGGAGGATAAAAGTACTCACGTTTTTTACTTGTGTAAAAGTATCAGTACTGTAATGTAGAAATACTTAGTAAAAGTCGGGAATTGAGCAGGAAAACACACATGGAGATGACATGTACCTGGTCAAGGTGCTGCTGGCAGCCAGCATAAAAAGCAATAACAAGATTGTGGTATAAAAGTGACCCTCCAACTTGTGAGCAGTGGCTGTGCATTGTGGAGGAAATATTATGTGATGGAGAGATTTACACACAAACTCAGGATACAAGAAGTGTTCCTTGAGAAACGGGAGAAATGGACTGAATATGTAACTCAGAATACTGACACCACGAATGTGTAATATGGACGACAGTATGAGGATAAAAACTTGGTAAATATGTTGACCCTGTGAAAGTATGTACTGTACATGTGACAAGATGCAAATAAAACGTCTGGAATTGAAAATGTACTTGATTAAAAGTATTGGCATCAAAATCTAACTTTAATTTAGCGAATGTCTGTCTAACTGGTAACAAAGGTTTTAAATAATTGTAGTGGAGTAAAAGTGCAATATTTGCCTCTGAGATCTAGTAGAGTAGAAGTAAAAGTACTGAATATTGGAAATACTCCAGTAAAGTAAAAAAAAAAAACAAAAAAAAAAAAAACTCAAAATCGTACTCGAGTACAGCACTTGAGTAAATGTACTTAGTTAATGTACACCACTAGCATTCCAGCCCCTAGACTGTCTATCTATACTCATCAACACTCATCGCCCTGTTAGCACCCGTATACAGTCAGGGTTCATCTACTTCGTCAAGCTCCAGACTCTGCTGGGGCGAGACGCTTACTTGGAGTGCGTTCAGAGAGACAACGTGCTTGTTTGTTTGTTTGATTTGCACACGTGGAGGTGAGAAATGCTCCTGTGTGGGACGGTCATTGTAATGTCTGACCTAGCTGTTCCAACGGCGCCAGCATTCAGGTTGTTATGGTTACGCAGAGGAGGTGAGGATTGTTATGGTTGCAGGGCAAGAGGGGGAAATCTTTAGCCGACATCTATGATCTGCTGACTGGGGGAGTAACATCCCCCCCCCCCCCCCCCCCCTCCCTGACTCAACACCTACAGTACCACACACACACACCATCTGTTTTACACACAACTTATAGAGGAGGACGTTTATAAATAGACCTGCTTAGCAACTTTAGTTTGGTTCCTTCCTGTATTGATTATCGACTATTTGTCTTCATGGGAGCCAAACTCTAAATCAGGGGTCTTCAACGTTTTCAGGCCAAGGACCCCTTAGTTGAGATAGGAGAGAGATGAAGCAGGCAGGGACCCCTACAACCTGTTCATAGATTCCATATCAAGTCATTGTTAACCTATAGTTAGGCCTAAATCAGAAATTAGACTACAAAAACAAATATGTTGCTACATACTGTACGAGTACTGTAAGCCCCTCCCATACACTAAAATGCGTTCCCGGCCTGAATGGGTTAACATTTGGTTTCTATATCAATTATCAAACATTTGTCTTCATGGGAGCCAAACTCTAAATTGTAACCGCTCCACTACCCTATAATTCGGGGGTCTTCACCAGGGGGTCCTCAGAGTGACCACAGGGGGTCCGTCAAATATTTGTGATGGGGAACATTAGCCGAAACATTTCTGAGAGTTGGTGTAGCGGGGAAAAGTGCAGAGCCAATGACAGAAATACATTCACACCTAAGACTCCCATGGGTGCCTGTGGTCGGGTTGCTGGGGGCCCTTAGGGGGTTCGTAGGGACGAGTTTGAGGTCAGTGGGAGGGGCAGAGGGGGCAGGGGCGTCACAAGGGGGGAAAAGTGGGACTGAGTTACTAGGGCCCAAGGTGGAGGGGCCTTAGTTATTTTACACTAGCATTTGTTCATTTGTAACTCAAAGTCTGCTTCTGGGGGATCCCTGGAACTAAATATTTTGAGATGGGGGTCCGTGGCCAAATACGTATCATTTTGGGGGTGAAAAGGTTTGAGCATCACTGACATAGAAGACATTTGAGGATTTGATATATTCAAAGACTTTTCACGATTTTTCAAAAATAGCAGATCTACAAGCTTGCAGCACGACACCGAGTGCCGTGAGCTTGTATATCTGCTATGTTTCAATAGTTAGAGCACAAAATAATGCGTAATAATGCGTTCCCACTTCCCAGTCTAAATGGGTTAAACCCCCTCCCCTATGAAGAACATTCAAGGTGGGCCCGCAGTGAATCCTTGTACCCAGGGCCCAGAATTTGGTGCGACACCCCACCGGGGCATGGACGTGGGATGGAATTGAAAAACGCTAAAATCTCGAGTCCTTCTTTCTCCCCGGGTCTTCATTCCTGCTCTTCTAAGTTTTCAATCTTTGTACATGTGGTGGCCTTCGGAGGGATGTCGGAGTGGGGGGAACCTAAAACACTTTCAGAGAGGTAACATCACAAAGGGCAGAGGGCAGACGAACGCACGCCGGTAGAGAACAGTATCATCTTCTGCCCAGTGGAGCTCCGCCCAGCTTAGCTGAATGTCTGTATTATGTCCACGACGGAGGATGTGTGCACACACATGTGTGTGTGCATGTGTGTGTGTGTGTGTGTGTGTGTGTGTGTGTGTGTGTGTGCGTGTGTGTGTGTGTGTGTGTGTGATTCAGAAAGGGAGAGTATGCGTGCATGTGTTAACCCATTTAGGCCTAGAATTATTGACTGCTTTAACTATTGAAAAATAGCAGATATACAAGCTCACAGCGCGGCACCGAGTGCCGCGCTCGAGCTTGTAGATCTGCTATTTTTGAAAAAGTCGTGAAAATGGGCGCAAATCTTTGAATATAATGTATTTTTTAAGCGAACGTTTGTAACTCAAATGTTGCTTCTGGGTGGTCCCTGGAACTAAATATTTTGAGATGGGGGTCCGTGGACAAATACATATCATTTTGGGGGTCCTTCACATGAAAAGGTTTGAGAACCACTGATATAGTAGTCTCTCGAGAACAGACTAACTGAGCTCCAGTTAAGTGAAAAGGACCTTTTCTTTGACGATGGCGAGCCAGATTGCTGACATAGAAACATAGGTTTTTCAAAAAACCTTAGAAGGATTCAAAAGAAACTTATGGAATCGGGTCAAAATTCAAATTTTCACGATTTTTCAAAAATAGCAGATCTACAAGCTCGCAGCGCGGCACTAGGTGCCGCGCTGTGAGCTTGTATATCTGCTATTTTTCAATAGTTAAAGCATAACACAATGATACAGTATAATGCGTACCCGTTCTGAATGTGTTAAGAGGATGTAGGTGAGGTTCTGTTTCTAAATGTTTTTGTTTTCTCTCCTCTCTCCCGGTGCGGAGCGGAGGAGCCACGTTGGGTTGGGGAGCGACAGAAGGTAAAATAAACAGAGAGGCAGACTTCCCCCGGAACCCCGGCAATCCCCACCAGAACCCTGGGAATGCTGGGCCTGCTGACTGACTACTCACCACATCCTGAACCCACACATCCACGGAGGAGAGAGAAAGAGCGTTTGGGGTGGAGGGGGAGCGAAAAAGGCAAGGTATGAGGGAAGGTTGACACAAAGATCCATGCCTTCCTTTGTCAAGGTACGAATGCATTACCAGGAGTCTGTCACGGAACGGTTATGCCAGGGGTCTTCAACGTTTTCAGGCCAAGGACCCCTTAGCTGAGAGATGAGGGATGAAGCAGGGACCCCCAGATTCCATATAGTTTCATCGTTTGACAGCACAATCGTCAGTGTATTTTGGATCCATGTCAATTTGTGTTTTCAGATATTTAACCACGTGAACCGTCAATACTTAATAAACTTGACCTTTCACTCTGTACTCAGTCTGCTCTTTTTTCCCCGCTACACAAAACCTCTTTGCTGAAAATAGCCGATCTACGAGCTCACAACGCCTTGCACTAGCTTGTAGATCTGCTATTTTTGTCTAAAGTTCTCAGAATATGGACATTAGGGTTCAAGTGGTTAAGGAGAAAAAAAGTTTCTATCACACAAAGATTTGAAGGACCCCCTGTAGTAACTCTGAGGACCCCCTAGGGGTCCCAGACCCCCTGTTGAAGACCCCTGATTTATACCACTGGTTCCCAAACACTGGGTCGGGACACATTTGTGGGTCGCGGATAGATATTTATAGGTCCCTTTGTTTTTGGTTTTTATTCCTACGTTTAGTTTTTTTATTATCATTATTCAAAAATATTTTCAAAAAACACTCCCAAAAATGTAACGTTTTCATGAATTTCTTTCCCCAGTTTCATGAAGAAATCAAAGAAAATCTAAGAAATTCCATGAATTAGAAAACAAATGTTTAAGAAGTAGTGAAAATAGCCGTTCTGCAAGCTCTCAACTCAGCTCTTGTGAGCTTGTAGATCTGCTGTTTTCATTAGTTTGGGTCCTGGGTGAACGTCTAATTTCTCTTTTGGGTCATGGGGCCAAAACGTTAGGGAATCACTGAGTTATACAGTCACACTCTTACTGTAAACCCTTACCCGATATTCACTGAGTTATACAGTCACACACTTACTGTAAACCCTTACCTGATATTCACTGAGTTATACAGTCACACACTTACTGTAAACCCTTACCTGATATTCACTGAGTTATACAGTCACACACTTACTGTAAACCCTTACCTGATATTCACTGAGTTATACAGTCACACACTTACTGTAAACCCTTACCCGATATTCACTGAGTTATACGGTCACACACTTACTGTAAACCCTTACCCGATATTCACTGAGTTATACAGTCACACACTTACTGTAAACCCTTACCCGATATTCACTGAGTTATACAGTCACACACTTACTGTAAACCCTTACCCGATATTCACTGAGTTATACAGTCACACACTTACTGTAAACCCTTACCCGATATTCACTGAGTTATACAGTCACACACTTACTGTAAACCCTTACCTGATATTCACTGAGTTATACAGTCACACACTTACTGTAAACCCTTACCCGATATTCACTGAGTTATACGGTCACACACTTACTGTAAACCCTTACCCGATATTCACTGAGTTATACAGTCACACACTTACTGTAAACCCTTACCCGATATTCACTGAGTTATACAGTCACACACTTACTGTAAACCCTTACCTGATATTCACTGAGTTATGCAGTCACACACTTACTGTAAACCCTTACCCGATATTCACTGAGTTATACAGTCACACACTTACTGTAAACCCTTACCTGATATTCACTGAGTTATACAGTCACACACTTACTGTAAACCCTTACCCGATATTCACTGAGTTATACGGTCACACACTTACTGTAAACCCTTACCCGATATTCACTGAGTTATACAGTCACACACTTACTGTAAACCCTTACCCGATATTCACTGAGTTATACAGTCACACACTTACTGTAAACCCTTACCCGATATTCACTGAGTTATGCAGTCACACACTTACTGTAAACCCTTACCCGATATTCACTGAGTTATACAGTCACACACTTACTGTAAACCCTTACCCGATATTCACTGAGTTATACAGTCACACACTTACTGTAAACCCTTACCCGATATTCACTGAGTTATACAGTCACACACTTACTGTAAACCCTTACCCGATATTCACTGAGTTATGCAGTCACACTCTTACTGTAAACCCTTACCCGATATTCACTGAGTTATACAGTCACACACTTACTGTAAACCCTTACCTGATATTCACTGAGTTATACAGTCACACACTTACTGTAAACCCTTACCTGATATTCACTGAGTTATGCAGTCACACACTTACTGTAAACCCTTACCCGATATTCACTGAGTTATGCAGTCACACACTTACTGTAAACCCTTACCCGATATTCGAATCTTGAACTTCCCGCTCTGGCCGAAGCCGCCCTCGATGACGCCAGCCTCGCCCGTGGACAGCGTGACCTTTAACCCCATGAAGAGCTGCAGGTTGGTCTCCTTCTTGAACAGGTTCCGGCCGATGACGGTGTAGTCGTCAGTCACCTGACCGGGAAATGGAAGAAGATTATTTTTTTAGCCACAGTTTACAGTTACAGTTTACAGTTTAGGCATTTAGCAGACGCTTTTAATCCAAAGCGACTTACAAAAAGCAGGTAAAACATCTATACAATAAGCAAGATAATATCTCAGTACATCAACAACAATACAACAAATGCATAGGAATATTAATCTAGAAAAAATAACATAGGTAGACCACGCACCTAATCACTAAAAAAACTTTTCTAAAATCTAGAAAGGCTATCTAGCTTCATGTGGTCATTGAGGGAAGGGGGAGTGTTACAGTAGTGCTATGGGTTTAGGTGGAGTCTGAAGAGGTGAGTCTTCAGACCACGGCGGAAGCTAGCGAGTGAGTCCGTTGTTCTAAGTGCGACAGGGAGTTTATTCCACAACTTGGGGGCCAGGAGGGCAAATTGTCTAGCCACAGCACCGATGGTTAAATTTAATCCCACGAAACTGGCACCAAGTAAACACGGAAAACCCCATTAATGCAAGTAATACACTTATACAGTAAAACAATATATGTGAGGGGTTTATCTGATTACCGTACAATAGTGCAAGGTTCCTTGAGCATAGAGGGCTCAGTGTGCGTCTATGTGAGGTCTAATCTCTACCCTGTGGGTCTCCATGCTTCCTCCATATCTGCTGAGGAGGGTGACAACTTGACCTGACAGACTACCAGTGGTGTAAAGTACACTTTTACTTCTACTCCACATCTCAGATACAAATATTGTATTTTTACTCCACTACATTTATTTGAAAACTTCAGTTACTAGTTACTTTGCAGATATAAATTATAACATTATAAAACACACATAGCCCCATTTTATACCTTGGCTATTTGAAAATAGACAATCTACGAGCTCACAACGTGTCCCATAGTGATCTGAGCTTGTAGATCTGCTATTTTCATGCTATGTTTTAACTTTACTTTTGGTACTTTAAGTACATTTTGATGTGAACACTTTCATACTTTTACTCAAGTACATTTCGAATTCCAGGCTTTTACTTGTAAGGGTGCCCTCACACCAAAATACCTATGAGAGTGGAATCCACGTTCCACCAATGCATTTCAATGAGAGTGAAGCGGTTTCATGCCAGCAGAGGATTTCTGCAAAAAACGCTCCCTTATCATTTGAAAAGCATTGGCGGAACGCGGATTCCACTCTCATAGGTATTTTGGTGTGAGGGCACCCTTACAGAGCATTTCTATATCGCAGTATTGATACTTTTACTTAAGTACCAAATGCTTTTTCCTCCAGACTCCTAGACTATTAACCACTTCCACTCCCCCCAGAAGCCAGTCTTCTACACTCATCATTTTGTCCGTCTGTCTGTCTCTCCTCGACGACCATCCTCCCTCAACATCTTTGCGTTGCTCGTTTGTGTTTTGTCCTCTTATCTCCTCCATCGCCGCGTCGCTCTCACCCGCCGCCGCTGATCTGATAAAGAGAGGGCACCGCTCTGTCTGCAGCAGCTCGCCCTTTCTCTCATTCTTTCATTCTTTCTTTGCTTAATTTCTTGCCTAACCCAAACTCATCCCCCCATTCAGTCATGTGTACATGCGGCCCTGGCACCATGACGGATGGACTGATAGAGCGGTTGTGTGCGCGTCTGACAAGACTCCGCGAGGTATGGCGATGACTGGACGACACGTCACAGCAGACCTGTATCTCAACTATGTCACTTATGTTGCCCTCCAGACGAAGGGAGTTCAAAGTGCGACTTCCTGTCTACAGGGTTCCCACACATTTTTACCAATTAATTTCCAAAACTTTTCCAGAATATTTAACCCAATTTCCAGGATTCAAGCTCAATAACAGGTCGCTTACTCCTATGCGCAATGCCCAAAGACAGGTAGTGTATTGCCAGTGGTTTTCAACCTTTTCAGGCTGTGACCCCCGAAATAATCATAATTTAACTGGGGACCCTGAACCCTGACGAGCACTAAGAGTTGAGGAATTTTAGCAGATCTACATGCTCACAACGCCTCGCAACACGAAGCGTTGTGAGCATGTAGGTCGGCTATTTTCACAATTTCTGCCTCTAATATTTGACAATTTGGCCCATGTTCAATTTGTCATTTCAGAGGTATTAAAAAAAATCAATAACCAAAGACCATGCATAGATATTTTTTCCAGGACCTTCCAGGACCCTTGATCAATTCCAAAACTTTTCCAGTACTGGAAAAATATTTTTCTAATTTCAAAATATTCCCAGGAATTTCATGACCGTGGGAACCCTGCTAACCCAAACTCATCCCCCCATTCAGTCATGTGTACATGCGGCCCTGGCACCGTGACGGATGGACTGATAGAGCGGTGTGTGCGCGTCTGACGAGACTCCTCGAGGTATGGCGATGACTGGACGACACGTCATAGCACAGACCCATATCTCAACTATGTCACTTATGTTGCCCTCCAGACGAAGGGAGTTCAAAGTGTGACTTCCTGTCTAGCTATAAGGCGGGCGGAGAACGAGAGCGGTGTTACGACATCCCTTAACCCGCGGCTGACCCCTTTGGCACGCGGCGGTTCAACTCCAGCATCCACTGAGTGGAGCTGTCAACAGCCCCGAGGTGCTAACACAGCGGGGGAGGACTTGTTCTCACACACTTGACCTCTCGTCTCGAGCTGCGTCTCTCAGCCATGCCCCACACGACGACATGGCTGTGCTGTGCACCAGAGCAGTGGTTCTCAACCTGTGGGCCGGGACCCCCAGGGGGTCATTTGCATTTGGGTCCCCATCCGGAAACATAATGATAGTAATGAAATTATTGTTCTAGGAAAGTGACAAATGCAAAATTATTGAACTCAAGTGAGTAATCAATAGGGAAAAAAATAACATTTTGGGGGTAGTCAGGGGCGTTAGGGATAGTTCGTGCTAATCAGTCTAAAAGTGTCAAATTTTGCACAGATGTATCCCAGGGCATGCTCTAATGATTTAGCTAGGGCGCCCGAGCCGCCGACCTTCGGGGTCGCCACAGCGGCCAAATCAAGTTGGCCATTTATAGCCCAAGGAATATTTTTTGTGCAAAACAAATGCTTGCAATGGATTCAGCCATTTCAGCATCATGACAAACCCCTAGTTAGACCCCTCACATCCTACTTAAAGCAGATTGTTTTCTGGGTATTTTCCTCCTGTATAGAAAGTCAATGGGAGCCCAACTTGATTTGGCCGCTGTGGCGACCCCGAAGGTCGCCAAACTCGGGCGCCCTAGCTAAATCATTAGAGCATGCCCTGGGCTACATCTGTGCAAAATTTGGCGCTTTTAGACTGATTAGCACGAAATGACCATGTTATCTCCCTAACGCCCCCGATTAGGGTGAACTACTCCTTTAATAGGTTAAAGCAACCCCCTGGCCTGCACACAAAGATGCAGAAATAAAATACTAGCCTAGCGGGGCCAGAGGGTTCTTAGCCCCCCCCCCCCCCCCCCACCACCCCCCACAAGCACTGGAATTACAAGAACTCTCCGTCAAACTCACTCACTTCCACCACTTCCAACGTTCTAATAAAACTGTTATTTTAACCATCTTGCAAAGAGGGGGTCTCATTTACTCAAGCATAACATTGATACTACCTTCACACAAACGGTCAGAAAAATAACAGGAACATATCTAGACTTCTGTCAAATAAGGTAAAACACAGTCTTTTCTACTGCACATGGTTCCAACACGGACGGATCATGAGTAGTCCTCCAGTCCTTCTGAGCCAGAGAAAATATAAATATATATAAACCAACTGTCTTCAACAGGGGGTCCGGGACCCCTAGGGGGTCCTCAGAGTTACTACAGGGGGTCTGCCAAATCTTTGTGTGACAGAAACGTTGTTTTGTCCTTTTTTAACCACTTGAACCCTGTGGATCCATATTTTGAGAACTTTAGCCAAAAATAGCAGATCTACAAGCTCACAACGCCTCGCGCTGCATGGCGTTGTGAGAGCTTGTAGATCAGCTATTTTCGGCAAAGATGTTTGGTGTAGAGGGGAAAAAGAGCAGACCAAGTACAGAGTGAAATGTCAAGTTATGTATTGACGGTTCAAGTGGTTAAATATCTGAAAACACAAATTGACATGAATCCAAAATACACTGACGATTGTGCTGTCAAACAATGAAACTATAATATGGAATCTATGGAAAAGTTGTGGGGGTCCCTGCTTCATCTCAATCTCAGCTAAGGGGTCCTTGGCCTGAAAAGGTTGAAGACCCCTCTGATATAAACCCTGCTGACTGAATCAATGGGTTAAGGTGATGGTTGGCGGGGGTAGACAACACACCGTCAGTGAGCCGAAACAGGGGGAGAGGGAATACGATTGATATAAACCAAAACCGAGGATGAGCAGAGACGTAAAGGCATATCATTACAAGAAAGACTGAACAATAAAGAAAGGACAGAGAGAGAGAGAGAGAGAGAGAGAGAGAGAGAGAGAGAGAGAGAGAGAGAGAGAGAGAGAGAGGGTGCTGGAGGAGGAGTGGGGTTAACCAACTAAGACCTGAATTATTGTGACAAAAGAAATCGCAATTTACGATATTATCGCGATAATCAAAATCCATTATCCTGGGTGCGGAACATTTGCCAAAAAATAGCAGATCTACAAGCTCACATCGCGTCGCAACGCGACGCGATGTGAGCTTGTAGATCAGCTATTTTTGGGCAAAGACATTTAATAGAGAGTGAAAAAAAAACTATCAAGTGCATAAGTACCTTTTAGGCTTTTACCAATTCTAGAGAGTTTAAGTGGTACCGGATATACAGCTCTGCAAATAAAAGGTGAATTGATCCCAGTGCATGACGGAGGACGATATCACAATAAATTAAATCTCCGCAATACGATTATCCTGAGTGTTTTTTTATCACGATAAACGATAATATCGCGTATTGTCCCAACTCCCATCCCTAGTTACGAGACACAAATGCGTTTCCGGTCTAAACAGCTTAGTGTACGGAGTCGTGTTGATGATATTCCCTGGCCACTCAGGTGTGTCCAAACAGCGCCAGGGAGTCACACACACACACACACACACACACACACACACACACACACACACACACACACACACACACACACACACACACACACACACACACACACACACACACACACACACACACACACACACACACACACACACACACACACACACACACACACATCAGCCCAGACAGGAGCGTGTGGCGTCAGTCTGGCCACCCAGGCACGCATGCACCGTGTCACAGTACATGCTGCAGCACGCATACCTGCCTGCCCCGTCCCGTGCACCGTGTCACAGTACATGCTACGGCACGCATACCTGCCCTGTCCCATGCACCGTGTCACAGTACATGCTACGGCACGCATACCTGCCCCGTCCCGTGCACCGTGTCACAGTACATGCTGCAGCACGCATACCTGCCCCGTCCCATGCCTGCTGCATTGTTCATGAGGCACGGTGCCATGTACCTGTGTGTGTGTGTGTGTGTGCGACTGTGCGTGTGTTGGGTGTACAATAGCAGCTCAGTCTGAGCGTGACACGCACCGCTGCAACCAGCGATGACAAACATCCTAACAAAGATGATGAAGAGAGAGAGAGAGAGAGAGAGAGAGAGAGAGAGAGAGAGAGAGTGCAAGGAGAGGGTGAGAGACGGGGACAAAGGTCACTGGTACAGGATGTGTCTAATTACTGATTTTCTTTTAAGCTTACATATTGTGACGTCAATATGACAATTCCAGGCGTTAAAGCAAAAAAAATAAATCCCAAGACTGAAATGTATTTTCAGAGATTCAGACCATGTCCCAATATGTGATTTTTGAAACATGGTGCGCTCAGCACACAACATATTTTAATTTGAAGTTCTGAGCTGCGTGCTGAATGTGTGTGTGCCAATCGATGCTTCATTTTATAGAAGTATCTTCTGAAGTTCTGTTGCATTCTATTGCTAGTCTGGCCAATTCAAATACTCTGATCTTGAAATTATAACTGCTTTTTAGTTTGGAGATCACTTGACTAGCGTTTTGACGACTTTGTCCTTTACGCCGCGGCCATCTCTAAACCTCCCCCTTATTTATTAATTTTGCGGATCTGCACTGATCTCAGAAACAGCTCCAATGGAATCATCAAGACTGAAAGTCCCCAGGACTGAGAACTTGCAATTCTTTACTGCCTAATTTGGTAACTTTTTCCACAAGCGCCATGTGGAACAAAATAGACCAGGCAGGAGTGAATTTTTAATGCACACACACGTCTGATGGAATACACAAAAGCATTGCCTAGAGTGGCTGGAACACAATGTGATGCTACTGGGGGTGAGAGGAAGTTTTCAATCATCTCATAGGGCATACATGGGCAACTGGCGGCCCGGGGACCACATGCGGCCCCCACCTTCACTTAATGCGGCCCACAGGTTAATACCAGAATACTGATGTATTATTGATTTCAGCTGTTACAATTCCAAACATGACCTTCCGTCAGTCTATATTAGTAGCTTAATGACTAGTATAGTAGTATTAAAATGTATGGTAGCACTTTACAATAATGACCGGTTATAAAGCATTTATAAACATTTATAACACATTTTTTTTAATGTCCAATGTATTTGTATTTAGATTCATAAAGTTAACATGAGTATTTAACTAAATGCGTTTGAAATGAAATCAAAATGTTACATTTCAGGATTCCAATCAAAAAATAACAAAAAGATAATTCAGGATTCCAATTCAAAAGAAGCAAAAATAGCCGATCTACAAGCTCAAAACGCATCGCAGCGCGATGCGTTTTGAGCTTGTAGATCTGCTATTTTTGCTTCTTTTGCATGAGATACTAGAATGACAAAGTAGGACGTAGCAATATGCAATGTGGCCCTCTGGAGTGAAGGTGGAAATATAGTGGCCCTCGCCATCATCAAAGTTGCCCACCCCTGTCATAGGGTATGGAAAGCTGTCAATCAGGCAGCACAGGCCTGTGTGTGCCCAATAGAGCTGGGATCGGGCCCATTTTTTCTGTCCGTTCCGAACCCGTGTCCGTCTGTTTTCTTGTCTGACCCGAATCGACGTCCGAGCATTAATCATTAAAATGCGTCCGACCCGCGCCGAGGCCCGAACCTTATGTTTCCAACGCTTTTTCCCCTCCTTTCTTTTTCTTTGAGGAAGCCACTGATTTACACTCACTAGCAAACTTGTTCTAATGGCCAGTGCATGCGTGCCTGCTTGTTACCCTTAATGTGAATATTAAGCCACACTGTGGCTTGTGAAAGTGTTTAAAAACCCATTCAGGCCGGGAACACATTTTGCTGTTTGGGAGGGGCTTACTGTACATGTACAGTATGTAGCAAATATTTGTTTTTGTAGGCTAATTTCTGATTTAGCCCTAACTATAGGTTAGGCCTAAATGGGTTAAATAGTAGGCTATGTCGATTGTTAAATAATACAAATAATAACGTGCGCTGGACGTCTGACTGCAAGTTTCTGCGCCTGGAAAATAGCAGATCTACAAGCTCACAACGTGTCGCGGATGCGAGGCGTTGTGAGCTTGCAGATCAGCCACATTTTGTCACGGAACACGCCGTGATGAAGAAGTATAAGCCAGGATTTACTTGGGTGATGTGATGTGTGTTGAACGGACAGACGGACAAGGCTGGCACAGTGCACTGCGACTCCACACAACAGCGCCGGAAAATAAACATCCAATGCCAGGGACAGTAGTGGAACACAAGCTAGGAGCTCCATTCAGCGGCACGCCACTTCCAAACCACTACAGCGCGTTTACCTCAGCGTGGGACTTTTCTCCGTGGTCAGAGTTGTCTCCGTGGCTGCAGCATTAGCACGAGCAGCGCGCACACACACACACACACACACACACACACACACACACACACAGCAAGGAGTTGCACGCTGCGTGCATCATCAGAGAGAGTGCATGATGCATGTCATAGGTAGGCAGAGGCTATATCAAAAATATGTCCGACCCGAATCGACGTCCGACAATTAATTATGAAAATGCGTCCGGCCCGGCCCGGAGCCCGTCGGGCCCCGCAGGTTTTCGGTCGGGTATCCCAGCTCTAGTGCCCAATGCCGATCCAGGCCCTCTACCCACAGGAAGACTTACAGATAGAAAGAGGACAGTAGGTCTGAACAGACAACATGGTAGCAGGGGTCAGTGCTATGCTGGCTTGACATTTTTGTTATTATTTTTTTGCCACAGACATACAACATGAGTGGACAATGATATTACCAGAAACACATAAAGAGCTAGCCCATAACAGCTCTGTAATTCTGAGTGTTCAAATGAAACCAAATGGACCCAAACTCTCAGAGTTAAGGGTGTCCTTTCAAATAAAACATTTGAGAGTACTAGTTGACTCCTAATGCCATAGTAAATGACATATTCTGAAGAAAACCTAGATACAAGACATTTGGCAATTGGGAATTGTGATCAAAATAAGAACATGGAGTTAGGAGTTTTTACTTTCATTTTATTTTGTTCTACACCTATGATGCAGGGATGTATATGTTGTGGGCTGGGCACCTTTGGTGCATGACACAGAAATACAAAAAAGAAAATCTATCCAACTAATGTTGTGTATGGACAAGGCCAAGAATTTTGCCACAAACACATTTGTCCGTTGTGCGGACATGTTTATAATGGCAGTGTTATCATGAACTCACCCGCTCCACCTGGCCCTCCTTGGTCTTGGTCTTGTAGATGCGCAGGCGGGGCAGCGCCGTCTCTGCGTAGGCCTTGTCCTCGAAGCCCTCCAGGAGGCGTCCCTGGAAGGCCAGCCGACAGGCGTTGGCGTGGATGTCCGTGTCCAGCTTGGAGCCGATCACCAGGCAGAGCGCGGGGCACGTGACCGGGCGCTCGAACTCCAGCAGCGCCCACTGCTCGGGGTCGGGACCCGCACCCGCCCCCGGACCCGCCACCACGTAGTCCTCCTGGTGGAGGTACTCCCGCTCGAAGGAGAAGGGCGTGTCCAAGGGGCGGGGCTGGGGGTTGGAGGAGACGGGCGTTTTGGCGTCCGAGGAGGACTCTGCTGGGCCGTCCGCGGACTAGGGATGGGATGGGATGGGATGATAATCGTTATTATCGTTTATTGCGATAAAAAGAAAATTCACGATAATTTGTAGAGATTTCAATTCATCGTTAAATTAAACCCTCTATAATTGGTCAAACAGAGTTGTAAATAACATACTTGATAGTTTTTTTTTCACTCTCTAATAAATGTCTTTGCCAAAAAATAGCCGATCTTAGGGATGCACTGAATATGCTTCGACCGAAAATATTTGTCAGAATGTTTTAAATAACTCAATATGGACGCTTATACTTTTTGCCATAATCATGCCAGCAATGGGGCAAACAAATATATATAATTAAGAATTCGGCTATTCTGTATTCGTTTTTTTCGGCCAAGTGTTTCCTATATTCGGTATTCGGTTTCGGCCAAGAATTTTCTTTTCGGTGCATCCCTTGCCGATCTACAAGCTCAAGTTGTGATTGTGTAGATCTGCTATTTTTTGGCAAATGTTCCGCCCCAGGATAATGGATGTTGGGGATGTTTAGATTATCGCGATGATACACAATAATCGTGACATGACATTTTGACATATGGTCCCATTCTTACCGTGGTGGACGGTGGCAGGCCGAAGAAGCTCACCCTGGCCATGACCGTCTCGTGGCCCACGGTGATGTGGAACTTGGCGCGCGTGGAGAGCGCGCCCCGGAAGTAGCCGATCTTCCTGGCGGAGACGAGCGCGGCGTGCAGCGTGCGCAGCGAGCCGGGCGTGCACACCACGCCCCGCTCCAGCAGCTTGGGGTCGAACTGCGTCACGCACACGCCCACGCGGTCGCCCTGCATGGCGCCCTGCACGGGCCGGCGGAACATCTGCACCGACTTCACCTTCTTGGTCACCTGGCAGCAGAGAGGGGACAGGAGGACAGGGACTAAAGCAGTGGTTCTCAGGAATCAACCTTTTCAGGCAGCGACCCCCAAAATAATCATATTTGAACTGGGGAGCACTAAGAGTTGAGGCATTCTTTTTTATAACACGGTTCTATTGTGAAAATAGTACACCTACACCAGTGTTTCTCAACCTTTTTTCTGCATGGGCACACTTTTCATGTCCCAAGAATCCATGGGCACACCAACATACTACGGGGGTGTAAATATCGTCACGGTCGGGAAGAAACCTTGTATCTCCAAGTTTCAAATTTGTATGTTTCTTCGCAACGTAAAGCCCTGCTTCATCATACAAGGCTGTCGCACAACAGTAGTGAAAACAGCAGATCTACAAGATCTACATGCTTGTAGATCGGCTGTTTTCACTAGTTTAAATCATTTTTAAAATGATAAATACAATACTGGCTTTCAAGCGGTTTCAAGGTGCACACTTGACCCTACTCAGGGGCACACCAAAGGTCCCCAGCCACAGTGGTTGAGAAACACTGATCTACATGCTCACAACGCCTCACGTTGCGAGGCGTTGTGAGCATGTACTGTAGATGTGACGCACCTGCTATGGTGGGTATAACAGTGAAACTGGAAGTGACGAAAGTAAGAAGACAAAATTGGAACTGGGACAGAAGATGATAATGATAGTGATGTGACAGTGATGATAATGATAGTGATGTGACAGTGATGATAATGATAGTGATGTGACAGTGATGATAATGATAGTGATGTGACAGTGATGATAATGATAGTGATGTGACAGTGATGATAATGATAGTGATGTGACAGTGATGATAATGATAGTGATGTGACAGTGATGATAATGATAGTGATGTGACAGTGATGATAATGATAGTGATGTGACAGTGATGATAATGATAGTGATGTCACAGTGATGATAATGATAGTGAGCCCACAGAAACATGAACAATGATCTTTGTGGGGTTCTCGTTTGTACCACACCTGAAAATGAGTTTTCTGTTCAATGACGCGAGATGGGACATAATGGAATTACTGCTGTAAATCATAATATATATTATATAGCTTTAACTTTTGAACAATACAATTCTTCTTTTAAAAAAGAATATCACTTACAGCAAAGATAAGTAAGGAAATTAAATCTCAATAATGACAACCTGAAAATGAATAATAGCATATCAATAATCATGCTTTACCAAAACATAAATCTACTTCAGCCATCAGTCTGGATTGCAGGCTATAACAAACCTGCTATAATAAGTCTCACACAGTTATTTAGCTCTTTGCTGCCACCCAGTGGTCAAGGTGATGGTCACAGACCACACCAGGACAGGGTAGACTGCATCTGGTCTAAATTACCCGACTCCTGCCCTGCCAATCAAAACCCCCCCAATCCCTTCATCCTGCCCTCCCTCCCTGCATTCATATACCAACACATCCTCTTCACCACCTCTCAGTCCTTTCTCCCTCCTCCAGTCAACTTATGAACTTCCCACACGCTATGGTTTCTTCTGAAAGGCTTTCCCAGCCCTGGGGTTGCTGCTCTCGCTAGTCAGTAGCCAAGGCGTACGTAAATAGCTAAGACTCGCCATCTCCGGTTTACTTCCTGTAACGGCATGAAGTCGGTGGCCACCTTTTTAGGAGACGGGAAGCAGGTTGGAGTCTATTGTTTCCAATGAAAGAGTGAGCATAAACGAGCTTCTGTTCTGAACCATTCTTTAATTCAGGGGTCTTCAACATGTTCAGGCCAAGGACCCCTTAGCTGAGAGAGAGATGAAGCAGGGACCCCCAGATTCCATATAGTTTCACCGTTTGACAGCACAATCATCAGTGCATTTTAGATTCATGTCAATTTGTGTTAACAGATATGTAACGACTTGAACCGTCAATACTTAATTATAACTCAAACTTTCACTCTGTACTTAGTCTGCTCTTTTTCCCCCTCTACACCAAACATCTTTGTCGAAAATAGCCGATCTACAAGCTCACACGCGAGGCGTTGTGAGCTTGTAGATCTGCTATTTTTAGTTAAAAAACAAAGATTTGAAGGACCCCTTGTTGAAGACCCCTGCTTTAGTGGTCCATGGTCATTGAACTATATATTGGACCCGATCGCCACGAGCCACACAATCTTCCCAAAATGTTCATAGTAAAATGCTTTTTTCAAAGAGACTGATGAAGAGAAAATCTTTGTTATCAACCTTTCTCTGTCCCAGCGTCACACTCTCTAGGGGATCCAGCACCAGTAAAATGGTAAATGGTGCATTTACATAGAGCCTTTATCCAAGGCTTGTGCATTACATTCACCCATTCACTCACTCACTGATGGCGGAGGAAACCATGCAAGGCACCAACCTGCTCACCGGGAGCAACTAGAAGTTCAGAGTCTTGCTCAAGGACTCTTCGACACTAAAGCCCTTTGCACACAGGACCGCAGCGTTTTTTTTCCGTTTGCTGTATGATTAAAACGCATTGGATTTGGTGTGCAAGTCTGTGCGGAATCCACACTGTGGATCCGAAGAGGAGTCATAAAATGAGTAAATTTACCGCATGCGACAAGACGCACAAATCGAACTGGTTTCGATCGAGAAAAGAACGCACGGCCGCAGCCACTCGTCGCACAGCTAATTCTGAGCCGGTGTGCATGAGGTCGTAGAGAATCATTGTTTTCTTTTTAAAAAATGCAATAGTCCGTTTTGTCCGTGCGAAAGAACGCATCTGTGTGCAAAGCCCTTAACTCTGGGGGAGGCCGGGATCGAACTGGGAACCCTCCGGGAACCCAATTGAGAAAGTGCATTTGCTAATGGAAAAATCTTTGTCAGTAGTGTGCATGATTCTCCATATATACAGTATATATACAGTATATATACAGTATATATACAGTATATATATCAGGGCTGTTCATCATAGCGTCGTACCTTGAGGGCAGGGATCTCCACGGTGTCGTTGACGGCCAGCGACCCCTGCAGGATGGTCCCCGTCATGACCGTCCCCTGGCCGCGGATGGAGAAGCAGTGGTCCACGGCCATCAGCAGGGCGCCCTGGGGGTCCCTGCGAGGGAGGTACGTCTGTCGCTTCAACAGCTGAGGATCGGACGGGAAAGTAGACATGATGGCACGCCCACACACACAGTTAAGCCATTAAGGTCGGTTACGCGTCTTTGTCGCATTAGATTTGAACCACTTTAACCACTGAAAAATAGCAGATATACAAGCTCGCAGCGCGGCACCGAGTGCCGCGATGCGAGCTTGTAGATCTGCTATTTTTGAAAAATCGTTGAATAGTCTGACCCGATTCTATAAATGTCTTCTAAATCCTTCTTATGGTTCTCAAAACCTTTTCATGTCAAGGACCCCCCATCTCAAAATATTAGGTGTCAGGGACCCCCCAGAAGCCAATATTTGAGTTACAAATGTTCACTTTAAAAAAGATATATATAAAGATTTGCATACATTTTCATGATTTTTGAAAAATAGCAGATCTACAAGCTCGCAGCGCGGCACTCTGTGCCACACTATGAGCTTGTATATCTGCTATTTTCCAATAGTTAAAGCATAAAATAATGGCTAACGTTACACGGATGCAGGTCTAAATTGGTTAACTGTCCTCACAATGCGAGGTCATTTGTCGCCGCAGGCAGGAAAAGACGGTTGAGGCGAACGCAAACAACATGCAACCTGGTGGTAATTATAACCATAACATCTAGACAGCATGGAGTCTGCCTGGGTGTTCAGTGGCTCCAGAAACACACAACACGTTGCATGATGGCTATTTTCACTAGTTCTTAATTATTTTTAATTTATGGCATTTCTTAGATGTGTTTGTTTGTTTGTTTAACACATTTGTTGGAATCAATTAAATCTCTTTGAAGGTCCAAGATGCCATGGTCTCCATAGACTTCCATGTAATTCATAGTGCACGGATCATGCACGCCCATGCCTAGATCATGTACCACGTGTGTGCATGCTGTTTTTCAGATCTACAAGCTCGCAGCGCGGCACTCAGTGCCGCGCGGTGAGCTTGTAGATCTGCTATTTTTCAATAGCTAAAGTATAAAATAATTAAGGCCCCTCCCACCTTGGGCCCTAGTTACTCAGTCCCACTCTCCCTCCCCCCCCCCCCCCTTGTGACCATACACAGTGGGGCAGCAGAGCAGAGTGTTTCCTGTCATTACCTCCATCAGGTCGGGGACCCCCTGAGGCTCCTCTGTGTCAGGGGCTTCGGGACCCCCGGGTTTGGCTGCCACGGCAATTACAGGACAATCTTTGAATCTAGTAGGAACAGTAGGAACAGGCGTGTTGGAAATACAGCATGTTGCAATTTTTTAACACAATAATTACAAGTAGGGGTGTAATGATACATTTTAATAGCGATTCGATACATATCACGATACTTGGTTGACGATACGATACATGGACGATATTGGTTCATTCATGGCGATACGATGCGATTCGATTCAATGATTTAAAATCGATATAGTAACTATTTAGCAAAGAAATTAAATCTGTGTGAAAGGTGTGGATAGTGCAGGTTTTAAGGGAAACATGTATTATTAATGGATATAAATAAGTAAACACAGTGATTATCTGCCAAATACATGGACATTGTATATTGACAAACCTGCACCTTGACATGAACCCAGAGATTACACACATTTATCGATAGACCAGTGTAGCTATATGGAAAGGAAAACTAATTAAACCCCTCCTTTTCATTTTTTCTTCTTAAAAATGCTAAATACAATGCACAAGTAGGTAGTATGGATACAATCGAATCTTTGCACTGCCGATTCCATACGATACAAAATAAAACGATACGATTCCATTTTAGCTGTTTTCATTTCGATATACTTCGATTTTTTAAAAACGATATTTCGAATCCTGAAAAGTAACAGTTTTGGTCTTTGGGCATACAAGGTATCCACCCGACAGAGAGACAATATAAATGTCATCTTCTTCTTCTTTCGTGTATCACCGTCCTTGATGTCATGATGAGACATCGTTCGTACTCTCACCTATATATGGTCATGAAGTGTGGGTCATGACTGAAAGTATAAGGTTGCGGGTACTAGTGGACGAAATTAGTTTTCTCAGACGGCTGGCTGGTATTTCTCTTAGAGATAGGGTGAGAAGTTCAGTCACCCGAGAGAGACTTGGAGTAGAACCGCTGCTCCTTCACTTGGAAAGGAGTCAGCTTAGGTGGTTCGGGCATGAGCACCTTCCTTCGATGCACGTCCCACTGGGAGGAGACCCCGTGGCAGACCAAAGACCAGATGGAAGGATTATATCTCCGAACTGGCCTGGGAACGCCTCGGTATACTCCCTGAGGGAGTGGATGAAGTTGCTCAGGATAAGGAATTCTGGAGGTCTCAGTTGGAACTTTTATCCACGCGACGCGATTCCGAATAAGCGGTTGAAGATGGATGGATGAGACATTATCCATTTTCTTCATACAATAAGTACATTCAGGTGTCTATTGCTTCATTTTATTGTCTATCATGCGATGGTGTTGCATGGGCACACTTTTCTGCATGGGCACACTTTCTGCATGGGCACACTTTTCATGTCCCAGGAATCCATGGGCACACCAACATAATAAGGGGGTGTAAATATCCTCACTGTCGGGAAGAAACCTTGCATCTCCAAGTTTCAAATGTGTACGTTTCTTCGCATAGTAAAGCCCTGCTTCATCATACAAGGCTGTCGCACAACAGTAGTGAAAACAGCCGATCTACAAGCACACAACGCCTCGCGGTGCGAGGCGTTGTGTGCTTGTAGATGACAAGCATGAGTTTAAATCATTTTTAAAATGATAAATACAATACTGGCTTTCAAGCAGTTTCAAGGGGCACACTTGACCCTTCTCAGGGGCACACCAAAGGTACCCAGGCACAGTGGTTGAGAAACACTGGTCTACAGTATATATCAATGAAGAATATACAGTGCAATGCATACCTTGTGTTCTCCAGGGTTTTGTGCAGCCTCTTGGTCATCTTCTGGATGGCGCTCTGCCTCTTGTTGGGAGGGAGGAGGTCAGTCTTGTTGAGGATGACCACCATGCGAGGGCAGGTCAGCTCTCCTATGAGCAGACACTCTGCAGTCTGGGTCTGCACGCCTTTCACCACATCCACCACCAGCATCATCAGATCAATGATCTGAGCCCCTGCAGCACCGGACAACACACAGATCAATCTCAGAACAATGTGTAAAAAAGCACTGAAGATGCCATAGCACCCCACATAATAAGTGACTTCGGACACTTCCCACTGGACTTCAAGCAACTCTTACTTCAGAAGGTTGACATTTCTCTATTATAAATCCTTGCTTAGAGTGGTTTCGTCTAATGTTGTTATAGAAGGTATGCAGTATTAATGTTGTTTAACATCTTTTTAATGCAATCAGATAGGACTTTTCTGTTTGGATGGGCTGTCGAGGCCAGAAAGTTGGATTTTGCGACGCAGAAGGCGTTCCTGCATAACTTCCGGGTATGATGATGATGTCACGCGCATACCCTCATTTTGAGATATGGATGTTTGATATTCATGAGCTGTATGCCACACAAATTCAAAATTAAAACAAAAACGGTTTTGAATATTTCACTGCATGTGCATGCGCAATGTATATAGAATATATATATGAAAGTTAAAAATGTTTAATTATATTACAGAAGAAGATGAACTTTACACAGTATGCTATTCTTTTTAGATTAATCTGTATATTAAAAGATAAATTAAATGGCTTTGTGCCGTGTTTTTCACTATGTAGGAATTAGATTTTAGTACAACCGTCTGTACTTTGTTTACAATCTCTGCAAACAAACGTGAAAGCAATGCTGGAGCTTTGTTCTGATCGTCTGCACAAATCTGTACAGCAGGGGTCTTCAACGTTTTCAGGCCAAGGACCCCTTAGTTGAGAGAGAGATGAAGCAGGGACCCCCACAACCTTTTTGTATTTTCCATATAGTTTCATCGTTTGACAGCACGATCGTCAGTGTATTTTGGATTCATGTCAATTTGTGTTTTCAGATATTTAACCACTTGAACCTTTTACTCTTTACTTAGTAAAAAAAAAAGGTTTCTATCACACAAAGATTTGGAGGACCCCCTGTAGTGACTATAAGGACCCCCTAGGGGTCCCGGACCCCCTGTTGAAGACAGGGGGTCCTTCAGGGCTACCCTACAGTTGACCGGGGTCCTCCAGGGCTCTACTGTATACTAGATCCCAAGGTTTTCTCCCTCGACAACAACAAATCTCTTCAACGATAACAGCAGATCTACAAACTTAAACTCAGAACGTGTGGCTTTGCGTTTTGAGGTTATATATCTGCCATTTTCACAGATTGTTTTCCCACTGAATAGGTTCCTGTGTTTAAGCACTTACGCCCTATTTCATACTTTGAAAATAGCTAATGTTTCACCTATAATCCCATCATGTCCAAAGGGATGCCAGCCAAGTTAAATGTGGTTATGAAACTCTCTGCCAGAGCGAGTTGATCTGCGTCCAGTTTCTACAGTATATCAGTTAATGGTGTATACAGTATTACAGTATACTGTAGCAGTGCTGACATTTGTGGCAGATTTGAAATGGACAGTTATGATCTTGGACATCCAATCAACAGTCCCTCTTGAGGCTTCATAAATGCATACGGTGAAGTTGACAATAGTAATGAAAACAGCAATAAGACACGGCTACCCAAGAAAAACATCAGAACAAGGGGGAAATTAACCCATTTAGGCCTAGAATTATTGAATGCTTTAACCAGTGAAAAATAGCAGATATACAAGCTCACAGCACAGCACCGAGTGCCGCGCTGCAAGCTTGTAGATCTGCTATTTTTGAAAAAGTCGTGAAAATGTGTGCAAATCTTTGAATATATGTATTTTCAAAGCGAACGTTTGTAACTCAAATTTTGCTTCTGGGGGACCCTGGAACTAAATATTTTGAGATGGGGGTCCGTGGGCAAATACATATCATTTTGGGGGTCCTTCACATGAAAAGGTTTGAGAACCACTGACATAGTAGTCGCTCAAGAACAGACTAACTGAGCTCCAGCTAAGTGAAAGGGACCTTTTCTTTGACGATGGCTAGCCAGATTGCTGACACATAAACATAGTTTTTTCAAAAAAAACCTTAGAAGAATTCAAAAGACACTTATAGAATCGGGTCAAAATTCAAATTTTCACGTTTTTTCAAAAAATAGCAGATCTGGGGCGCCTGGTGGCCTAGTGGCGCATACCATATAGGCATTGCCATTTCGGCATCAATGGCATCGCCGGTTCGATTCCCAATCCGGGCGACCTTTGCCGCGTGTCACTCCCTGTCTCTCCCCCGTTTCCTGTCAGTCTACTGTCCTATCCAATAAAGGAAAAAAAAGCCCAAAAAAAAATTTTTTTAAAAAGAAAAAAGAAAATAGCAGATCTACAAGCTCGCAGCGCGGCACTTGGTGCCGCGCTGTGAGCTTGTATATCTGCTATTTTTCAAAAGTTAAAGCATAAAATAATGACACACAATAATGTGTACCCGTTCTGAATGGGTTTTAAGGGAGGGGTGCAGAGAGAGAGAGGAGAGACAGACAGACAGACAGACAGACAGACAGACAGACAGAGAGGGAGAGAGAGAGAGGAGAGACAGAGAGAGAGAGAGAGAGAGAGAGAGAGAGAGAGGAGAGGCAGACACACAGACAGAGAGAGAGAGAGAAACAGAGAGAGAGAGAGGGCTAGAGGGCTGAAATCAGAGCTCTGTCTCTCTTGGTTGTCTTTCCTCTCCCTCTTTTCTTTCCCCGACGTTGGCTTGGTTTCTTTCCTGTGCTCTCATCCACCAGGGACAGGAGGGGGGGTTTAATACATACCCCCAATCCCCACACTTTCCTTCCTCCTTAATCTACAGCATGTGCCATCCATCCACTGGCTTCATTCAAGACACAGCCAGCCAGCCAGCCAGCCAGCCAGCCAGCCAGCCAGCCAGCCAGTCACATACGTGCGTGTGTGTGTGTGTGTGTGTGTGTGTGTGTGTGTGTGTGTGTGTGTGTGTGTCTGTGTGTTGCGTGTAGGGCTGTCACAATTATTACATAATCGTCTAATTATTTTTCATAACCGTGATAATCGTTTCCATGTTGAAAAATGTTCATATATTTTTTTAAAGTAAAAAAATAGTAGAAATAGCAGACCTACAAGCTCACAACGCGTCGCATTGCGATGCGTTGTGAGCTTGTAGATCGGCTATTTGTACTGTCAATGTCCTTTTTTAAGTATAAAGTTGTCAAACATGTCATTGTCAGTCAGTTCTTTGTGTATTTAGGTTACGTGTCATATCTACTATGTGCAACTTCAAAGCCAGAAAAGCCAAACAGAAATGTAATTGTCAATGACAAAAACACAATTAAATCGTTAATCGCAATTATTTGAGAGAAAATTAATCGTCTTGTAAAATGTCATAATCGTGACAGCCCTAGTTGTGTGTGCAAGAGTGTGTGTGCGTGTGTAAACAAGCAAATGAGAAAGAGAGACAGCGAATCAGCAATAGTAATAGTAAGCAAGCAAGCGATCCTGTTTTCTTATAGCTTAAATGTATAGTTTTCTTTACAGTAAGTTCACCGTCTACTGTAACTTTGGCATTTTCTCACACTCCCTCTACTCCCTAACCATCATCTCTGTGTGAAATGTTAAACTAAAGCTACTTGCAGACTGTTAGCCCCCTCTGCTGGATATTGACAGAGTACACTCCACCTGGCATGGTACTGTATGTGTGTGAAGTGAGACTTTGGGTACCTTGAAAAAAAGCACTAATAATAATGACATGTGATGTGTTATTGATATTTACAGTAATACACAATGAACTGTACTGCCTCACAGGCAGTTCACCAACAAATACACAGTAAATATACCTCAGTGCTTTATCTAGTTTAGATGTTCAGTGTAGCCACTATAAATTGAACACTTTTACAAGAGCTCACTCCCAGTGGTGTGAAGGCAAGTAATGTACCCAAGAACAAATCTGACAATTTTTTCCAATTTCTATGTACTTTTACTCCACTGCATTCTCAGAGCCAACTATTGTAATTTTTACCACTACAATTATTGGAAACTTTAATACTTATTTTTGGAGCTGTGTGAAACACAGGCTCCCTATACGTGGCTTTGTGGGTCTGTCTGTGTGTGTGTCTGTATGTAGCCTGAACTTCCTAAACTTCGGCACGCTACTAGTCCCACAGTTTTGCCACCACACACTCGCGCCATATGTCAAATCGACCGGCGTACTCGGGAATCGTGGGCTAGTAACTTGCTAAGAGAAAGGTTCAATAGTTTAATTGATATTAATTTATTAGTGAATTAATTTTCCCCATTGACTTATAATGGGAATCGCAAAAACTCACATTCAATTATTTGTCTCTCGCAAACCATAGGGGCTATAGTTTCAAGACTTGGAGAGGAGGTTCATAATGATTTCAAGGATTAAATAAAAAATAATTGTGTCATTTGGCCGCATGGTGGCGCCATAACACCCCACTTTACGTTTTGGCCTGTAACTCTTGAACCGTAGGTCGGAAAATTAAAAATATGTTTTCCCTGGATTCCTTGGGTCATAACGCATCTCCCCATATAGGCCACGCCCATTTGCGCCATGATAGATTTTCCGCCATCTTGAATTTTCTCCAAAACACCCTTTTTCCTCCTTTTCCTACATATTTTCTTCAAATGTCACAAAAATCGGTACACATGATCCACACACACACACACACACACACACACACACACACACACACACACACACACACACACACACACACACACACACACACACACACACACACACACACACACACACACACAGCTCCACTTCACACAGGTGTGATTTTCATAAGAAAGCATGCATAAACCAATTTCCCCTAATGTACTTCAGCCATTTGAAAATAGCCAATCTACAAGCTCACAACGTGTCGCCAACTCGCTATGCGAGACATTTTGAACACTTGCGAAAAAAGAAATTCTGCATAATGAGTGCCAATACTTTTGGTGCCAATACTATTGTGCGTTTTTCCCCATTACATTTTGAATATTATATCGGACTTTTACTTTACTTGTAACAGTGCATTTCTGCATTGCATTGCAGTATTGATAAACTACTTTTACTTAGAGGAGTAATTCACCCCCAAAATGACTTTTTGTTCTATCAATTACTCACTCCATGGAGACTTGAGTTCAATATTTTCTTTTGCTTTTGTCACATTCCTAAGTCAATAATAAATAAATGTACCCCCCATTGATTCCAGATGGAGACCCAAATGCATTTGGGTCTCCATCCGGAATCAATGGGACTACAAAGAGTCTCCTCAAATAATTGGCTTAGGCGACAAAAACAAAATAATGATATTGAACTCAAGTCCCCATGGAGTGAGTATTTAAAAAAAGAAAAGGCATTTTGGGGGTGAACTACTCCTTTAAGTGAAGCATATGAGTAGGCCTGTCACAATTATTACATAATTGTCTTATCTCAGTTATTTGACATAATTGCAATTATTTTGTCATAATCGTCTCCATGTTGAAAAATGTTTATATATTTTCAAACATTTTCAAAAATAGTGGAAACCGCCGATCTACAAGCTCACATTAAGTCACATTGCGTCGCATTGTGAGCTTGTAGATTGTCTATTTCCACTATCAATGTCCTTTTTTAAGTATAAAGTTGTCAAATGTATCAATCATTTCTTTGTACATTTAGGTTATGTGTCATATCTGCCATGTGCAACTTCAAAGCCTAAAAGCCAAACAGAAATGTAATTGTCAACGACAAAAACACAGTTGAATCGTTAATCGCAATTATTTGAGTGACAATTAATCGTCATGTAAAACAGTGGTTCTCAACATGTGGGTCGTGACCCCCAAGGGGGTCCCCGAATAATTTTTGGGGGTCCCCAGATGATTAGCTTAAAGGGGTGGTGACATCCAAAAATAAATTTTGAGTTTTTTATGCTTTTTTTAATGTTTCCTGGCCTCAATTACACCAAAAAAACACCAACTTTTAACTTGCAGTCGTTCCCCTGTTATCTGTGGTTTTTTGACGATTTCTGCATAATGAGGCTCTGATGCTCTGATCATTGGCTCTCGGACAGTGTCGTCACTAGCAGTTAGTGCACCCCCCCCCCCCCCTCCTCCTCCTCCTGGGCTCTACTCTCTCCCTGTTTATATTTCTCCACAGCCCACGTTTTGAGGAAGTAATCTCTACATTATATTGTCCTTTAATCGTAAATATGGGCATATAAAATACATGTGTCCATTCAAATATCTTATTTACATCAATATCCTTCATATCAAGTAGTCAGTTTATGCTTTTGTGAAATAGTGAAAATCGCTATGTATCGCTATGTATTTTCCGCCCTGGCTAGGTCCGTGGACAGCGCCTCCCTCCTCATTACCGAGGCAGAGGACAGCGCTCTGCTCCTGGGGCAGCAGAGCTCCGTGGAGAGCATACTATAACTCCACGCTGCCCTGTCCTCCCCCCCACACACACGGGCACGGCGACCCGGCGAGCAGACAGTAAAACGCTATGATAACACAAGCAATAGGTGGTTCTCTAAACGGAGGCATTTAGCCAAAGATCCGGTAACCTCGGTCCCGGGGTAAGAAAAAACATTCGCGACTCTCGATGCTGTTCGTGTGTGCCTCTTCAGGGCTCAGCTCAGCCAGTGTGTGTCAGTGTGTGTGTGTGTGTGTGTGTGTGTGTGTGTGTGTCTGTCACAGTGTGTCTTGTACCAAAGCAAAGCAGCGAAACAAATGCATCGCGTCTCGGTCAGTGTTGGACGGAGCCGGGGCGGTCCTCTGTGTGTGTGTGTGTGTGTGTGTGTGTGTGTGTGTGAGTGAGAGAGAGAGCGTGCGTGTGAGAGCGTGCGTGCGTGACTGCGTGTGCGTGTGTGTGGCCAGTGCAAGGGAACGTTTGGGTACCATAGTTTGAGAACTGCTGGCCTAAAGGGCTGAAGTGAGTGATTTGTATTAATAATCAAAATGATTGTAGTGGAGAGATAAAGTGCATTTGCCTCTGAGATGTAGTGGAGTAGAAGTATAATAATTGAAAATTGGAAAAACTCAAGTAAAGTACAAATATTCAAAATTGTACTCAAGCTATAATAATATTTGTTAGACTGAGTGGGAGAGAGAGGCTCCCCTAGTGGTGATTATAGAGTATTTCAGGTGACAGACCGTTTTTCATGACACCTCAACAGAGAAAGAGACCATGGCTCCATGGAGTGGATTTTCAAGTTTAAACATTTTAAAACATGTTTTTAGGACCAGGGCAAAGACTTTTATGATTGGTAAAAACAGAATGTCATTTAACCTTTAATGTGAAACACTGTTTTCTCACTCAAAAGTAAACAAACCAACATAACGTTTAAGTGTATAGACTAGGGTTTAAGCACATTTCTACAGTGACAATTTAAGGACTTTTTAATACCTCTAAAATTACAAGTTAAACAATGGCCAAGAGGCAAAAATTGTGAAAATAGCACATCTACATGCTCATGTTGCGAGGCGTTGTGAGCATGTACCGTAGGTCTGCTATTTTCACAATAGAATCGTATTATACAAAATGTAATGCCTCAGCTCTTAGTGCTCATAGGGTGGTGGGGGGGGGGGTCCCCAGTTAAAATATGGTTATTTTGGGGGTCACGGTCTGAAAAGGTTGAGAACCACTGATGTAAAATGTCATAATGGTGACAGCCCTACATATGAGTACTTTTCTCCAGCTACTGCTCACCCCCAATGATGGTGCGGATGAGAGAGGCGTGTCCAGGACAGTCCACCAGGGTGAACTGCAGGCTGTCGTACTGCTCTGCTCCTCCGCCCTCCTCCTTCAGGTGCTGGGGGAGCTCCACGGTGAAGGAGGAGAACCCCAGGTCCAAGGTGATGCCTGGGTGGTGGATTGATTGAATACTTTATTAGAGGTTTGAATTGGAAAAGTTACAAGACAAGTATAGTTCACTCAACTAAAAGGATGAAGACCACAAGAAAGTTGTTAGGCTTGTTGTTGGCATTGGAGTCCCTTTGTACTCAATTCATACAACATTAAAGACATTGTGCTTGCTGTGATCCTCCCCCCCCCCCCCCACCCACACAACATAATCATCAGGTATTTATGATTATACTTGGAAGATCTTTAAAAAACTGGGACATCTTGCTCTTTCAAAGGACCCCCATTTCGACTGGAGGGTTAGCGACTCACCCCACGGAGGTTAGGGTAAAGGGTTAGAGTTGGGTGTCGAAAAGATGACATGTAGAAACAGCGAAGCGCTCCCTTCCAAAACATGTGCAGAAAATGTTAAAATTATGTTTTTATGTGGCCACACCACCAGTTCATTAGGTATGTCTGGTTGTCCGTTGTCCCAGCTGAAGTTAGCCACACCCACAGATGTGTGGTAAAAAAGTGGAGGGGGTAGACAGACAGACAGACAGACAGACAGACAGACAGACCTCTCTCTCTCTCTCTGGACTGGGGGTTAAATGACAGACAGACAGACAGACAGACAGACAGACAGACAGACAGACAGACCGACCTCTCTCCCTGGACTGAGGGTTCTTGTCGAAGGCGGCGGTGGAGGCGGTGCTGCTCAGAGCCCGGGCCAGGGAGGTCTTCCCGCTGTCCACATGACCCAGGACCCCCACGTTGAAGTTCAGCGTTCTCCTGCCAGTCAATGAGAGAGAATAGTGAATCAGAGACACATACTTCCCAGAGATTACACACACCCGAAGTGAGTTTGAAAACTCGACCAATGATGAAAAACTCCCATACCTACTGAGAGAAATACAACAATGTTCGAACACAGCAGCAAGATTTGTGAACTGTTGCGACAAAAGAAGGCTAGAAACACAACCACCCTAAGGACTAATAAACCATGGCTTGACATCTTGACCTACTGCACATACAGTGTGAAACAGAGCTGCTGCCTTTAAATGCATTTTGAGAAAAAATAATGCTGTTATTTGTTCCAAAAGCTTTATACCCTGTATATAAAATGTCACAATGCGACATAGCTCTGTTTACACAATGCTGTACCCCCTCCCAACCAATGTATATTATGTTCCCCATGTTCAACTGTTTTTATTTTATTTGTGACACTTGCTTTGGCAATGTAAACGTATGTTTTCTCATGCCAATAAAGCTCCTTTGAATTGAAAATTGAATTTAATTAATGAATGAATAGTTTTATTTCCATACTCCTTGTTCAACAATGAGACATTACAAGTCTGTTGTTTTCTTTTTTAGCCTGTTCAAAAAGGTATAGAAAAGGTATAGGCAGAAGCTTAATTATGCGTATTGATGCCTATCCTTACTACATATAGTATTTTACATTGATTGATTGAAGATTGAAGACTTTATTAGAAGTTTGCATAGAAAAAAAGTACAGTTTCATGACGGTACAGTTCACTGGTACAAGGTCAACTAAAAGGAGATCCTAGGGAAGCACTTGGCTTATTTCCACAGGAAACCATTTAAGTATCTCATATAACATTGAAAGAAAGACGGATAGAACACAGAACTATGCAGTAGATATGGTCAGGAGAAAATTTAAAAAACAAACAGACTAAGAAGACATAAGAAAGAAGAATGTAGAGCAGGGGTCTTCAACGTTTTCAGGCCAAGGACCCCTTAGCTGAGAGGGAGATGAAGCAGGGACCCCCAGATTCCATATTTCATCGTTTGACAGCACAATCATCAGTGTATTTTGGATTCATGTCAATTTGTATATCAGATATGTAACCCCTTGAACCGTCAATACGTATAAACTTGACATTTCACTCTGTACTTAGTCTGCTCTTTTCCCCCTCTAAACCAAAGCTTTTTGCCAAAAATAGCCGATCTACAAGCTTGTAGATCTGCTATTTTTGGCTAAAGTTCTCAGAATAAGGACACTAGGGTTCAAGTGGTTAGTATAAAAAAAGAAGAAAAAAAGTTTCTATCACACAAAGATTTGGAGGACCCCCTGTAGTAACTCTGAGGACCCCCTGGCCCCTGTTGAAGACCCCTGATGTAAAGAACCTACAAACCTAGTGCTGCTGTCTTCTGCCATACTGGCACTGCAACAACATGGACCTTTGAACTTGCTTTGACTGTTTGTTTGTTTGTTTGTTTGTTTGGCTTTTCTTCTCCAATGAAAAGTCCGTCACATTTGCTCCATGACAACCTCTCAGCTGTGTTAACTGTTAAATAACCTTTGGTTCTAAGAAAAGTAACTGTAAATACAATAATAAAACCACTTTGTAAAGTGCAAATCCAACATCCACTTCTTTCCCTCGAGTAGCATCAAATTCCGTCCTGCGGACAACATAAAGCGGAACGTTTGCTAAGATATATACAAAACACAACCTAAATAATTTCTACAAGATCAAATATTTACCAAAATGAGTTCCGTTTTGGTGACGGAATTTCGTATTTTTCATTTTATTATTATTATTTTGTATATATTTTCGTTTGTTTGCATGTTGAATGGATAATAATATAAAGTGTGTTCTCGACACATTTCCACAACGTCAAAACGACTGAAACACCACGGGAAGTAAATATGGCTTGTCTCGGCGCCAGGATGACTGACACCCGTCTTAGCCAATGGACGGGTGACATCGACCCGAAGCGTCCAATGGGTGACGGTTTTAGCCAAGAAATGGGCGGTGCTACGGGGTATCACTTCCTCCAGTGAGTCCATAGTAACCCCGCATGGAAACACCAACACACTTGTTCTGTTTTGAGTTTTTACGCGCCGGGGTTGAGCGGTTTGAGGAGATCGGAAGGCAATAGAACAGGGGTTTTGCGAGCATTTATCGTGCCTTTTGTCTTTATTTAACTATAGTAATAACGCGCATAACGCATAATAAGCATGAAGATCGAGGAGGTGAAAAGCACCACCAAGACGCAGCGCATCGCGACCCACAGCCATGTGAAGGGACTCGGCTTGGACGAGGCCGGCAACGCCAAGCAGACGTCGGCCGGTCTGGTGGGACAGGAGACGGCCAGAGAGGTGATCAATAACTGTTGTTGAAGCTGTGATTGATTTGATATGCATTATAATAATCAGTTAGTTCAGTGAATGAATGACTGGGTGGTGGAGGAAGCGCATACGCAGTTTCATATTGCTGCACCTGCCACTGATCAACTGTTGTGTCGCTGTTTTGCATTAAAGGGGCCCCACCATGCTTTTAAAAATATATATTTTATATACATATTGGTCCATAAATACGGTTTCATACAGGTGTTAGCCTAAACAACCACTCAGATATTGAAATGTCATGTCTCTAATTCCAAGACATTTCAGATGAGTCGATCGTAATCGTATCTGTGTCGCTCCAATTTTAGCACCACTTTACCTCATGGTTCCACCTCATACATATATATATATATATATATATATATATATATATATATATATATATATATACACACACACACACACACACACACACACACACACACACACACTGTATAGTCTGGAAGAGACACCGGGATGACCAAAAAACAAGAAAAAATCGAACCTCTGTTCGAAGTGGAGCTGTGTGTGTGTGTGTGTGTGTGTGTGTGTGTGTGTGTGTGTAGCACCTCTCTGGTCACCCAGGATCATGTGTACCGATTTGTGTGACATTTGAAGAAAATATGTAGGAAAAGGTGCAAAAAGTGTGTTTTGGAGAAAATTCAAGATGGCGGAAAATCTATCCTGGCGCAAATGGGCGTGGCCTATATGGGGAGATGCGTCTTGACCCAAGGAATCCAGGGAAAAAAGAATTTTAATTTTCCGATCTACGGTTCAAGAGTTACGGGGCAAAACGCAAAGTGGGCCGTTATAGCGCCACCATGAGGCCGAGTGATGTAATTTTTTTTGGATTCATTCTTAAAATCATTATGAATCTCCTCTCCGAGGTTTGAAACTGTAGCTCCTATGGTTTACGAGAGAAAAATACTTGAATGTGAGTTTTTGCAATTCCCATTATAAGTCAATGGGGAAAATTAATTCACTGATAAATTAATATCAATTAAACTATAGAACCTTTCTCTTAGCAAGTTACTAGCAGACGATTCCCGAGTAAGCCGGTCGATTTGACATATGGCGCGAGTGTGTGGTGCAAAAACTGTGGGAGGAGTAGCGTGCCAAACTTTGAGGCTACATACAGACAGACACGGACACACACACGGCCACGTATAGGGAGCTTGTGTTCCACACAGCTCCAAAAAATGTGAAATTCATGGTGGGGCCCCTTTAACATGGATTGAGAATGGAAGCACAGCACAACACTCTCCAATCAGTCTCTGTGAAGTGTGAACACACTACAAAGTGATGATCATGTGTGATTGAGACATCATTAGACGTCTATAACAGTGGTTTTCAAACAGTGGTCCTTGAGGGGGTTCCAGGTGGTCCCCAGCTAAATGATGGTAACCAAATGGACCCTTACAGTCTACACAATTAGAGAATGTACAAGAATTGTTGTTTTGAATTAACTGTTATGGCACCACATCAATAGAGCATGGACTTGAAGACAAAATCCTGTCCACAAAATATTTTAAATCTTAGGTCTTTTATCTCATCAAATGGTGGTCTGTGGCTCAAATGCAGAATAAATGATGGACCTTGATATGAAAAGGTTTGAAAACCACTGGTCTATATGACAAATACAATTTAACTATTGAGAGTGTACAAATGTAACAGAAGGCCGCATAAACTGAGTATTTGTGGGGTGTTAAGGCGCTTACAATGTGCATTACATTCACCCATTCACACTCACATTCATACACCGACTGCAGAGGAAACCATGCAAGGTACCGAGGTACCAACCTGCTCATCGGGAGCAATTAGGGGTTCAGACAGAGTCTTGCTCAAGGACACTTCGACACTAACTCAGGGGGAGCTTGGGCTCGAACTGGGGAACTTCCTCTACCTTCTGAGCCACTGTCGCTAGTAATGGCAAAAGTTTAAAGTAGATAGATAGATAGATAGATAGATAGATAGATAGATAGATAGATACATTTATTATCCCACAGGGGAAATTCAGTTGCCCAGAGGCAGCACAGCAGTTTAAGTTACAAAGAAGTAAGAAAAAGAGTTATGTAGTGTACAGTCCAAAGAGCAAGCACAAAAAAGAAGAATATAAACATAAAGTGTCAAAGCTTTAGCAAAAAAGATTATATACATAAAGTGACCACGAAACATTCAACGCTCATAAGTGACACGTCACACACACACACAAAAAAGCTATATTCAAAGCACAACTTAACAAACAGTGCCAAACAAAAAAGTGCACATAACAGTCAATGCTAGTCAATGCAACACAAGTATCACACGGTTCACACCACCATATCTAACACAGCAATAGTACTCAGTTCAACCAACACAACCAATAGTGGCAGGGCCAGAAAATAAGTGATCAAAGTCAGTGCAAATAAACAGCAACTCATATCCCCGACCTGTTCTTATTATAATTTGATGAGAAACACTGTTTGTCATGCCTTCAAAACGTTCTGATAAATGGTCTGGCTGTGCAGCGACTAAACAATATATACCTCTTTCTCTCCTCCAGGCCTGTGGTATTATCGTTGAGTTAATCCGCTCAAAGAAGATGGCAGGAAGGGCAGTTTTACTGGCGGGGCCCCCGGGCACAGGAAAGGTACTGTACAGTCCGTGTTGAAAGATGATGCTCATAATATCACATGTAATTGTTGCAGTTCTCCAGTAACAGTCCTCTCTGTTGGATTTCATTGACCTGCTATGCCCTCCATCATGTCTCCAGACTGCCCTGGCTTTGGCCATGGCCCAGGAGTTGGGCAACAAGGTGCCATTCTGCCCCATGGTGGGCAGTGAGGTCTACTCCACAGAGATTAAGAAGACAGAAGTGCTGATGGAGAATTTCAGGAGGGCCATAGGTGAGTGGCACTTTCTTAATTCTTTTACATAAGGGCACGGTAAGTATGGTTGCCCGCTCATTAACTCTTTTTGTCATCAGCCGACTGTTTTTTTTGCTGATTTTTGCGGATTCTCCCAATAGAGCAGTGAAGTCATGACGTGACTCGCTCATTCCCCGGTTCATGGAAGTAATTTCTCTATGGAGAATAACATTGGGTCATCTTAAAATCGTCTCATATAAGCATTGTGGTTCAAAAATAAAGAAACGGTTTGCGCGATGTTGTCGGGGAAGTGGCTCTGTATGGTTTATGATAGTCATTCACTCATATTTGATAAAGCCTGTTTCTAGCGAAAATCAAACCGGTTAGATCATTTGTTTATGTTTGGAACACAGTTCTTATATGACGCGATATGAAAAAAAAGTCTATGGGAATTCAGAATGGGGGAAAAAAAACGTGAACCAGGTAGGATGGGTAAATGACGTCAGACTTCACTGCTCTATAGCCAATGACACATGTAGCTACAGCCACTTCCTGAGTCTTGGGACGGCTCACCCGATTGGACAGAGGGGGAAAATGGTGCTTAACACTTGGGAGGCCAAACTCGTTCAGGAACGAGTTAAGGCCACTAGGTGTCACCACGCCAAACTCGTCCCTGAACGAGACAACGAAGGGTTAACTGTACGTGCAGCTGCGTGCCCTCTGAATGACCCGAGTCCATACGTCACCCCGTAGCAGAGAGAGAGAGAGAGAGAAAATGGCGGAGGCTGGTTACATTGATTTCCATTCTACTCTGAAACATAAAAAGGGCTTTATCTCTGAATGAGGTGAAAAGAACGCCAGGGAAGCAGAGATCTGATTGTTTTCACGGCGACACTATAACGCGATGGTCGGCTCCCGTTTGGATTTTAGTTTCGCGAGCTTTTGTAAACAAAGGGATTATCTTCCTCAATCGTCAGTGGACACCCACGTGCACACGCACGAAGCTTCCGAGGCTCTTCAAAATAAAGCGTGAGTGAACGGCGGCAGCAGCAACAGCTAGAAATGTTATAAACCTGAGCAGCCCATGTGTTAAACAAAGCATAAACACAAGATCTGCGCGCAGCACGCTGAAAGCTGTGCAAGACCATAAATCCGCGCCATTCCCGTTGAAATGCATTACCGGAATCCACTCTCATAGGTGGAATATTTTTCCGGTGTGACCGTGCCCTAAAAGTACACATCCCTCTTATTCGGTGAGATTTCCCCTCATACTGGGTTTATTATATTCAACTAATACTAAAACTAATTTTGTTAAAATAAAATAAAAAGATGACAAAAAGTAATATTAACTAATATTTTAGAACTATAATTCTCTCTCTCACACACAAACACACACCGAGCCTCGAATCAAAGCAATATATTCAGCCCAGTTCCTCACCTGGCCAAGAGTCCTTGGCCAGGACAGAGCAAGGTGCCCCACTCCACACCCCGTCCCGCCACTCCACACCCCGTCCCGCCCAGCTGAAAGGCACGGTGACACGGAGGAGGGGATGTGTGTGTGAGCACCGTTGACAGGGAAGGAAGGCCGGTGAGGGGAGGAAGGGGGAGGAAGGGTCTCGTCTGGCCGTTGACATGACCTGTCGCGGGGAAGGAAATGGAGCTCTGCTTGAAGGGAGAGGTGGTCAGCGAGTTGCCCCGCCCCCAGAACACAAACATTCAACTAAGAGAGGGGAGGGAGAGAGAGAGGGTGGAGGTATACATTCTGAGCTTGTCGTCACCCTCCTGATAAGAGCACCCTGACAGACAGACCCTGCCTTTAAGCGTGACTCCCTCTGACCCGCAGCAGACAGAACCAGCCACCTGTGTGTTAGCCCTGCGCACCCAACGATTAGAGCGTGATCACGTTACATAGAACCATGCCCAGACGTTATGCGCGCCGCGCGCGGGTACACATAATCATTGTTGTCGGGTGGAAAACCATTCGTTTTGTATCGAGTGAAAATAGCCGATCTACAAGCACACAATTCACTAGCCTTGTGCGACAGTCTTGTATGATGAAGCAGGGCTTTGCTTTACAAGAAAACGTACAAATTCTAAACTTGGAGATACAAGGTTGCTGCCCGACAGCGAACATATACATCATTATATCGATGTTCTTTGCCTGCAATAAATGCACTGTGGTTTGGACTTGGAATGTGTCAAAGTTAAAGATGCGTGAATGTCAAAGACTAAACAAGTCCTTTTTCTGTACCGTGTGTGTGTGGCTATGTAGGACTGCGTATCAAGGAGACCAAGGAGGTGTACGAGGGAGAGGTGACGGAGCTGAGTCCCTGTGAGACGGAGAACCCCATGGGAGGTTATGGGAAGACCATCAGCCACGTCATCATCGGCCTGAAGACGGGCAAGGGCACCAAACAACTCAAGGTCGGTTCAACGTCGTGTTTCTTCTTCTTGTTTTGTCTGGTAATCATCCTGGAAAAAATATAGCCTTATTGAGGATCGACATGACAAGGCCTTAAAGCTTTTCGTTTACAGAATACAACATTTTTTAATCTATCTGTGTGTGCTAGAGCACACAAAATAACTATCACTTCTGCAGTAGTTGGAGGTTGCAGGGTCTACATTGAGAAACGTAGACCCTGGCGTCGGGCATTGTGAGATGTATCATCTGAGAGTAAATTCAGATTCTTTGTAATCCCCAGTGTTAAACTACGTGCCAGTTCGATTGCATTTATTTTGTACACTCTTAAAGGCCCAGTTCACCTCTGGGACAACCAGATCTTATTTTAGTGTTTGGGAGTTTGGGAGTTATTTTTTGTGTTCAGTCTGTGTTTTTAGATATTTTAGTATTTCAGCATGCTACAACTAACTGGTCATATGATGCTTTGTAGCATGATATTGCATCATCTGATGCATCATATGATGCAACATGCATCATATGATGCTTTGTAGCATGCTGAAATACTAAAATATCTCAAAACACAGATTGAACACAAAAAATAACTCAGGATTGTGTGGATCATATCCCAAACAACATTAAAATAAGATCTGGTTGTCCCAGAGGTGAACTGGGCCTTTAATAAGTTACATAACAGGTATGGGTATAATAGTCCAGGCGTTTCGGGCAGTATTTTGATGTAATCGTGCACTTTATGAAAGAAGCATGAAATTTGGCACACAGTTAGATCATGCCATATGGAACATTTTTGGCTATAGGGGCATCGCAGTTTTGTCTTGGGAAACTTGTGGGAGCCAATTAAAGTTGGGCTCTCATAGACTTTACTATAGAGTAAAATAATACAAAAATATATATTCTTTAAGTAGCATGTAAGGGGTCAAACTAGGTGTTTTTTGGGATTCTGAATCCAATGCAAACATTTGTTTTGCAGGAAAAACATTCCTTGGGCTAAAAACGGACCCCATAAAACTATGGTTTAGTTTCAGAAAGGAATGTTTTTCGTGCAAAACAAATGCTTGCATTGGATTCAGAATCCCGAATAACACCTAGTTTGACCCCTCACATGCTACTTAAAGCATATTTATTTTTTGTATTATTTGACTCTATAGTAAAGTCTATGAGAGCAACTTTGATTGGCTCCCACAAGTTTCCCAAGAAAAGTCTGCGATGCCCCTATAGCCAAAAATTTTCCATATGGCATGTTCTAACTGTGTGCCAAATTTCATGCTTCTTTCATAAAGTGCACGATGTTTGCCTGAAATGCTCGGACTACAAGTTATTATTGTTATTACCCTAAACATTTTATTGATTAAAGAAATGTCTCAGTCTTAATTTAAAACATTTCTGCAAAGGCACGAATCACTGACCAAAAATGTCCATGTTCTTGACCCCAGTTGGATCCCAGTATTTACGAGAGTCTGCAGAAGGAGCGAGTGGAGGTGGGAGACGTCATCTACATCGAAGCCAACAGCGGATCCGTCAAGGTGTGTATCCTATACAGTAGCTGCTTCACAACCATATACACCAAATGCACTCACTATAAGACATCCTATAGCTACCTCACAAACTATCTCCCCTGCACAGTTACGGTCTTTATATACAGTACCATACTAGTTTGGGTCCCGGGCAAATGTCAAATTTGTCTTTTGGGTCTCGACTCCAGCTAAAAGGTTTTGGAACCACTGATATACAGCATCCTATCCACCTGTTTCCGCGAGAATTTACTGTAGCATTATTTGCGGGACACTTCCGGTTAACAGCAGACATACAAGCTCACGTCGCGTCGCAGATGCAACCGTTGTGAGCTTGTAGATCATTCTCGGCTACGGCGCCGGAAGCTGCCTGCACATTTTGCGCAATGCACGATGGGATGTTGGAAAGTTGTGGATAACTGCCTCACAACATGAACGTCCGCACCTGCACTAGCTTGTCGACTTGGATCGTAACAAAAGGCTGCCCATAATCTTACCGCAAATTAAAATCGCCCTTGGGACATTTAAAGAAAACTCCACAATGATTTATCTTGCGGAATAACAACCGATAAGGCCCTGAGTGAAGCGTTTTCTGTCTCGCCTGTTCTCCTCCTCCTCCTCCTCGGGTCTTTCATCTCTGTCGGCCGGCCCTCCGTGAAAGCTGGGTTTCATCTCTCTCTACTGTACTCTGGAATGACCCCCCCCCCCTCTCTCTCTGTCTCTCTCTCTCTCTCTCTCTCTCTCTCTCTCTCTCTCTCTCTCTCTCTCTCTCATTCCTGTAGTGCTGCATAGGGCTGGTTCTGTTCATCTTTTATCTCTCCCATCTCTCCCCTTCCCCCTGTTCCAGCAGTGGGCCTTGTGGCCCGCTGCTGACAAGCTGTGCTGAAGGTTACTTTAATCGGTGCAGGTGGGCTCCTGAGGCTCTCCTCAGTGGCCCAAATAGGAGGGGTGCGGCGGTGCGCCCGACGCCACATTTGTTGCCGTTGACAGCCATCCTCTTTCATCCTCTGCCCCGTGCACGCCCCTCTGCCCCGTGCACGCCCCTCTGCACTGAGCTGGCACGGACTTCAATCATACACCTGCTCTCTCCCTGCCTGTAGCCTCTTTTTGTTTCACTGCGCTGAGCGATATAAGACAACCTTTATTCTTTTGTTAAGTAGCCAGTTTTCTTTTTTTATCCATTTAATGACCTTCTTGCTGCCGTGTCCTTTGCAGAGACAAGGTCGTTGCGACACCTTTGCCACAGAGTTCGACCTGGAGGCGGAGGAGTACGTGCCGCTGCCCAAAGGCGACGTCCACAAGAAGAAAGAGATCATCCAAGACGTCACGCTGCACGACCTGGACATCGCCAATGCCAGGCCACAGGTACATGCCCACCATGACACTCATTAACTCTTTGACTGCTATTGACAAGTTTGACAAGTTATATTAGTGTGTCCCTATCGCTAATGACGAGTATGACGAGTTGGGGCCGAAATTGCAAAAAAACAAAAACATGGCGGCCATGATTGAAATGATTGTTGCAGTTAAAAGTATTGAATAAATGACCTATTGTTAGATTCATATCCTGTACTTCAATCAATCTTTGTCATTTTATCTCAGGGAGGGCAGGACATTCTCTCCATGATGGGACAACTGATGAAGCCCAAGAAGACAGAGATCACAGGTACACATTCACACAGGATAGACACACATAGATCACAGGTATAAATTCCATGTGGATCTTGTGTTCCACATGAGACCGGCATGCCTCCAATGTGGACCTGGACTTCATGTGGTTGTATGACGTATCTATGATGTATGATTACAAAGATGGTAAAGCCCGATCGGAACACATTGACCACCATTAGAAAAATGAAAGTTACATATGTCAAACATATGTTAGAATAAATGCATGGTGATACTTCTTTTTCCTACTGATATGGTGCACAAGATGTCCAATGATTTGAGAGATTAGCTTCAGACAGACACCCACACTGACAAAAAGACCCTCATAGACCAGTGGTTCTCAACCTGTGTGTCGGGAACCCCAGGCGGGTCTCCAAATTATTTTGGGGTGTCCCCAGAACCCCAACTTGATGTGCAACATTGTTTTCTCAGTAAACAGTAAACAAACCAATATAAAGTTTAAGTGTATAGATAGAGGGTATATGAACATTTCTAAAGTGACAATTTAAGGACTTTTAATACCTCAAATGACAAATTGAACATTGAACAAATTGCCAAATATGATAGGCAGAAATTGTGAAAATAGCAGATCTACATGCTGGGTTCTACATGAGGTGTTCTGAGCATGTAGGGCTGCTGTTTTCACAATAGAACCATGTTATACAAAATGTAATTTCTCAACTCTTAGTGCTCGTCAGGGTGGGGGGGGGGGGGGGGTCCCCAGTTAAAACATGTTTATTTTGGGGGTCGAGGCCTGAAAAGGTTGAGAACCACCGTCATAGACGACTAGCCACTTAGCTCTTTCGTAAAATAAAAAGTCGTCTACCATCCTCCTCAGATGTTTCCCTTCAGTCTCCTCCTCTCCTCCCCAGACAAGCTGCGTGCAGAGATCAACAAGGTGGTGAACCGCTACATCGACCAGGGCGTGGCCGAGCTGGTCCCCGGGGTGCTGTTTGTGGACGAGGTGCACATGTTGGACATCGAGTGCTTCACCTACCTGCACCGGGCCCTGGAGAGCACCATCGCACCCATCGTCGTCTTCGCCTCCAACCGGGGCAACTGCCTCGTCAGGTGGGTGTGTGGATATTTAGAATGTCGTCGACTTTTCGGGGAATGGGGGAAAAAATAAATTGTTCCAACGGATCCAATGTAGTTATTAACCCATTTAGGCCTAGAATTATTGAATGCTTTAACCAGTGAAAAATAGCAGATATACAAGCTCACAGCGCGGCACCGAGTGCCGCGCTGCGAGCTTGTAGATCTGCTATTTTTGAAAAAGTTGTGAAAAATGTTTGCAAATCTTTGAATATATGTATTTTCAAAGCGAACGTTTGGACCTCAAATTTTGCTTCTGGGGGGTCCCTGGAACTAAATATTTTGAGATGGGGGTCGGTGGCCAAATACATATCATTTTGGGGGTCCTTCACGTGAAAAGGTTTGAGAACCACTGACATAGTAGTCTCTCAATAACAGACTAACTGAGCTCCAGTTAAGTGAAAAGGACCTTTTCTTTGACGATGGCTGGCCATATTGCTGACATAGAAACACAGGGTTTTTCAAAAAAGTCTTAGAAGGATTCAAAAGACACTTATAGAATCGGGTCAAAATTCTAATTTCCACCATTTTTCAAAAATAGCAGATCTACAAGCTCGCAGCGTGGCACTCGAGCTTGTATATCTGCTATTTTTCAATAGTTAAAGCATAAAATAATGATACACATAATGTGTACCCGTTCTAAATGAGTTAAGTCACAAGCTTGTTAATACTTTTCATTGGTTCAATATATATAAAACCCAACAGACACACTTTTTCACTATAACGTTCAAAATGTTTCAAAAGCAGCAGAAATATCAGATCTACTGTATGTGCTCGCTACGTGCTGCGCATGCATTTAATGCAGATCGGTTATTTTCTGTAGTTTTTCAGGACACCGGCTCTGGGGATAAATGTAATAATTTGTGTCAAATCCTGTGTCTAGATGAGCCATGACGTTTGACATGATTTAAAATGTCTCATTGCTGTGAGACAAAAAAACAATTGCATAAGTTATATTATTAACATACTCACAAAACAGATTTGACCAAAGAAATTACATAGTGCCACTTTGGTAGCAAGGCATTAATTTATGAAAAGAAGTTGAATAATGTAGATGCAGGGTTTCTACCCGACAGCAACGTCAGGCAACCTTAGAAAGCATCTTGAGTTGAGTGTTGAACTTGAACCGAGCAGAATCCTCACACACACCTAGAGTACTCTAGTCATGGCTCTCCCACAGTGTTTGTGACCGTGTGTCCTTCCTCTCTTGTCCACCAGAGGGACGGAGGACACCAGCTCTCCTCATGGCATTCCCCTGGACCTACTGGACAGAGTGATGATCATCAGGACCATGCTGTACACACCACAGGAGATGAAACAGGTGAGCTATACTACACTACACACCATGCTGTACACACCACAGGAGATGAAGCAGGTGAGCTATACTACACACCATGCTGTACACACCATAGGAGATGAAGCAGGTGAGCTGCACTTAAAACCCTGGCGTCTAGATTTTGGGTATGCCATCAGTACAGTGGTTCTCAACCAGTGATCCTTGAGGGGGTTCCAGGTGGTCCCCAGTTAAATGATACAGTTGTTTACCAAGAGAGTGTTACATGAAACCAAATGGACCCTTATGGGTCCATTTGGTTTCACTTTACGCTCTCTAGAGTTCAATTATTGTTAAGCATCTGCATTCACTATTTTTCTTTTTTCAAATGCTGAATAAACAATGGACCTTGATATTAAAAGGGTTGAAATCCACTGCATTAGTAGATCAGCTACAATATTTTCACATTTCATTCTCAGAATTTCGATTTGAAGATCTGGCTTACAGTATGTGATTAACACAGCCTGGTATGTGTGAGGATGCAGCCTGTCTGTTGAATTCTCATGCTAAGAAATGTGTTGTTTTGTTGCAGATCATTAAGATCCGTGCTCAGACTGAAGGCATCAACATCAGTGACGACGCACTGACTCATCTGGGAGAGATTGGAACCAAGACCACCCTCAGGTAATGGTTTTATCCTCTCTCATGTCAACTGTTTGGAACCAAGCCTGATTTGCTCAACAAAAATAACTGAAATAAAAAAAATCAAACCTCGGTTCGAAGTGGAGCGGTGAATCTGAGCAGCTATACTGTGTGTGTGAGTGTGTGTGTGTGTGTGTGTGTGTGTGTGCTGCAGAACAGCGCCCCTCCTTTAACTTGTGTGTTGTTTGTGGCCACTCAAGGTATTGCCAGGCTACAGACACGGCCGGCCAGCCAGCCACATACATACATACATACATACCCACGGACATACCTGTCTATTGGGAGTGCTTTCACCGCTCCAAAAAAAAACAACTAAATAGCCAATCTACTAGGCTAGGGGCAGAAATCTCCAGGTACCTTCCGATTCAGAGGCTACGATTTGATTTATAAAACAATCTCGATTACAATACATGATTTATTTCTCCCTCAGTGTTTGTGAATAATAGACAAAGTGCTTTCTAATGACCCATAATGAAAACAGAATAATTGACTTCTGTTATCTTTTATTATACTACAAACCAATTAAAGTTCTGTACCGAAATTATACATTTTAAAAATCTATTTGACATCTGTGACTCTATTCATAATCAGTCATATCCGCATCACGATCTATTATTTTATTTCCGTCCCTCCAATCTACAAGCACACAACGTGTCGTGCTTTGATCTTGAAGGTTGGCTAAAGAAACGTTTGTTCATTAATTGTTATGGAGGCAAATGTTTGAAATCGTGACATTGTGATATTGATGTCTTTTCTTCCCATGTATGTCCTCCTCAGGTATGCGGTGCAGTTGCTGACCCCGGCCAGTCTACTGGGACGCGTCCAGGGCAAGGAGGGCGTGGAACGGGAGCAGGTGGAAGAAATTAACGAGCTTTTCTATGACGCCAAGTCCTCCGCCAAGATCCTCCAAGACCAGCACCACAAATTCATGAAATGAGCGTCAGAACGTCTTCCTCTTCTGTCGTCTCCACGTCTCGTCTGTTGCTCCATCGTCACATAGCAAAGCATCTCGTGTTCCTCGTGCGTTTTCATCCCGTTGTTACCTGTCCGCAGGGGCGTCACAAGGGGTAGGAAAGTGGGACTGAGTTACTAGGGCCTAAGGTGGAGGGGCCCTAGTAACTTTAGCTATTGAAAAATAGCAGATATACAAGCTCACAGCGCGGCACCGAGTGCCGCGCTGCGAGCTTGTAGATCTGCTATTTTTGAAAAGTCCTGAAAATGTGCGCAAATCTTTGAATATATGTATTTTTTAAGTGAACATTTGTAAGAAGTTTGCTTTTGGGGGGTCCCTGGAACTAAATATTTTGAGATTGGGGGGGGGGTCCTTCACATGAAAAAGTTTGAGCATCACTGACATGGAAACATAGGTTTCTTGGCACACATTTTCAAGATTTTTCAAAAATAGCAGATCTACAAGCTCGCAGCGCGGCACTCGGTGCCGCGCTGTGAGCTTGTATATCTGCCATTTTTCAATAGTTAACATTCATGGGGGGCCCGCAGTGAATCCTTGTACCCAGGGCCCAGAATTTGGTGTGACGCCCCTGTCTGTCCGGCTTTATCGTTTTCTCCATCCATGTTGGGTTTGTCATTTTCTTAACCTGCCTCTTGTTGAGCTCTTTCTAGAGTTGTCCTGGCTGTGCCTCCTTTACTATAGATTTATGTTCAGATAAATAAAATGTTATCTTATGTTTTAATGGAATTAGTTTTTTTTCAATAAAAATGCAAACGGAACAATGAGTTTCTTGTATATTGAAGTCAAGGATATGTATAACACTCAGGGTTCCCACACATCTTTACCAATTAATTTCCAAAACTTTTCCAGAATATTTAACCCGATTTCCAGGACTATATAACACTAATTCAGCTCAATAACGAGTCGCTTACTCATATGTGCAATGCCCAAAGACAGGTAGTGTATGCCAGTGGTTCTCAACCTTTTCAGGCCGTGTCCCTCAAAATAATCATGTTTTAACTGGGACCCAGCACCCCGACGAGCACTAAGAGTTGAGGAATTTTGTATAACACAGTTTTATTGCTCACAACGCCTCGCAATGTAGATCGGCTATTTTCACAATTTCTGCCTCTAATATTTGATAATTTGGCCAATGTTTAATTTGTCATTTCAGAGGTATTAACAAAAATCAATAACCAAAGACAATGCATAGCTATTTTTTTCCAGGACCTTCCAGGACCCTTGATCAATTCCAAAACTTTTTCCAGTACTGGAAAAATGTTTTTTTAATTTCAAAATATTTCCAGGAATTTCATGACCGTGGGAACCCTGAACACTTAAAGTTGTACCATGTAACTTTTTTTATAAAACAAATCTTAAAATTGTCCTAACTGTTAAATCGCTAAAGTTTTAGAACACCCACTCCGTTATTTTCAGCTTCTGAAGCCTTCTCTTTATATGTTTTCTATGATCCTGGCCGTGGACCGGATTTCGCGCAAAATTGACGTAATCTGCATCATCTGTATACGTTGTGTATACGTTGCCCAATCACATCGCCGATCATGCACACATGGTACACTACCGGCCAATCACAGCGCATCTTGAAGTGGGGTCGCCATATTTGTAGTCGCCCGTGTGTCTCTTTACTCAAAAGGTAATCTCGCCTACCAGGCAGGGTGAAGTAGTCCGTTTCTCCGGAATGCCTGAACGCACAGGAACCAGGGACCCCTCCAAAGATAGCTCTCGGCGTTGTGGAGGCAGACGCGGGGGTGTGAAGGTACGAAAAACGGGCGAAAGACGCGAACGCGACCGCGGTTTGCTATATGGCTACTGACCACTAGTTGAGAATCTTACACAGTATAGCTTTAAGGTGCAATCACACAGGAGATGAAGATATCTTTTGAGTGACATGATTATATACGAAGACTCAAATTGATGCAACACTGCATCTGGTGGTGCAAATGTGGTCAAACCTGGTGGCGCAAATATGGAGAACTTGAGCGACGCGACCACTCCAACCAGAGTAATACCTACACCTCCTGTGTGAGTACACCTTTAGACCAAGTCATCATGAAACTTTAAGACGGAATCCAATCTGAATCAACCTGATTTCCTTGCTTTTATTTTATTTATAAGTGTGTTTTTTATAGCTTACAGAAATAACATTATTTTGCCACAGGCCATCACACTCCAATCTTAAATCTATGTAGACGCACGCCTAGACGGCAAATTGTTTGCCATTTTCTTTATTGTAAACCTACAGGAACAGCAACAGAATGCACTAAACCAGTGTTTCTCAACCACTGTGCCTGGGGACCTTTGGTGTGCCCCTGAGAAGTGTCAAGTGTGCCCCTTGAAACTGCTTGAAAGCCAGTATTGTATTTATCACTTTAAAAATTATTTAAACTAGTGAAAACTTGTGATCTACAAGCACACAACGCCTCGCACCGTGAGGCGTTGTGCTTGTAGATCTGCTGTTTTCACTACTGTTGTGCGACAGCCTTGTATGATGAAGCAGGGCTTTACTTTGCGAAGAAACATACACATTTGAAACTTTGAGATACAAGGTTTCTTCCCGACAGTGACGATATTTACACCCTTGTATTATGTTGGTGTGCCCATGGATTCTTGGGACATGAAAAGTGTGCCCATGCAGAAAAAAGGTTGGGAAACACTGCACTAAACTAAGAGTTGCATAAATGCAATAGACACAAACAGAATACTCAGTGCAAGAATGCTGGTAGAACCATTTCACCAACATGAAGCCCCTAAAAAGGGAGGCTTCAAGGTTATTCCACTCTTGTTAAGATGAGCTTTCACAGCTGGGAAACAGCTGATCCTCCATGCCAAACGGCTTCATGCAGAAAGCACACATACAGTGGTCACTGGTTTCAAATCGTCCCATCGCTACTTCCTGATTGGTCGAGGCGCTGAGGGCTTGTTGAAAACGGTCTCTCCTCCTGACCTTGCTCCGCTGAACACCGAGGGAGCAGCTTTCCCCACCTTCTCTGAGAACAAAGAGAGAAACAGAGATCTATGAGTACAGCTAGTGGTAGGCGATATGGAAAAATACAATATCACAATATTTTCCCAAGCTGTATCACGATACACTATTTTATCACGATTCTTTTTCACATTGATTTTTATGGTTATTTTTCAAGTTACTTGACAAAAACTAGACTCTGGGTTCCTTTTTGGAAGTCTAAATTGAACTTTACAAGTATGTAACTCTTGACAGTATACAAACAGTATACTGTATACTCTGACAGTATACCAAATGGACCCTTATGGGTCCATTTGGTTTCATTTGTATACTGTCAGAGTTAAGTGGAGACCTTGACATTTTAAAGTTTGAGAACTACTGATTTAGACCAAAATGCAGGTTTAAATTGAATTCTGCAATTAACGATTAAACAGGATTTTTTACAAGGCTCCCTCAATTGTATCATGATATACATAGATAGACATTGTATCGTCTCAGCGATATTTATCACCATATCGCCCACCCCTAAGTACAGCATGGACTCAGTTAATGAGGCAGTTACATAAAACAATGTGCATGTAGGCCAGTCACAGTCACATGATTGCAATTATCTGACAATCAAAAATATTTGATTGAGAGATAATCCATAGGAAAATAGCAAGCTCACAACGATCCCAAGCAAGCGACTTTGGGTACCGAGAAAAGGGCTATATAAATTCCAGATATTATTATTGGGTTGTAGATCAGCTTTTTCCACTCTTTTTGAAAGTGTTTTAAAGTATAAAAGTATTAAATATGGCTTCTTTTAGCCATAGTACATTATTTAGATTACCAGTCATTGTCAGTCATCTCTTGTATATTCAAGTTATTTATCGTACCGTATCTGCCTGCCCTGTGCAATGTTTCTTTACAAAGCCAAACAGAAAAGTAATTGGTATTTGTGTTAATAGTATTTCAACGCTCAATTAGGGCTGTCACAATTATTACATAATTGTCTAATCGCAATTATTTGAGGTAATCGCAATTATTTTGCATAATCGTCAATCGTTTCCATGTTGAGAAATGTTAATATAGTTACAAACACTTTCAAAAAGTAGAAATAGAATTGCGACACGTTGTGAGCTTGCAGATCGGCTATTTCCACTATCAATTTTCTTTTTTAATTATAAAATTGTCAAATATGTCAGTAATGTCTTTGTATAATTAAGTTGTGTGTCATGATTGCCATGTGCAACTTCACAGCCTAAAAGCTAAATAGAAATGTAATTGTCAACAGCAAATACACAATTACATCGTTAATCGCAATTATTTGAGTGCCAATTAATCGTCATGTAAAATTTCATAATGGTGACAGCCCTATGCTCCATGCCAAAAACACTGTTAAACCGTTAGTTGCAACTGTTTGTACGCCGATGAATCGCCAACTAATGATTGTGCCAACCCTATAGGTATGCACTGTTTAGGTACACCAGCCTCATCCTGCAGTGTCTGTGAGAGCATGTCTTTCTTGGCCATCTCTGCCTTTCTGTATAAGGAGTGGAAACTTTTACATCATGAGAGATGCTCCCACACACACACACACACACACACACACACACACACACACACACACACACACACACACACACACACACACACACACACACACACACACACACACACACCACTAGCGCTGTTTAGCTTCACTCGTACATTAACCAGATCTGGACTGCAAGAGACCGAGCGCCCGCGTTCACCTGGGAGACTGTACCGTACTGTACTGTACTGTACTGTACTGTACTGTACTGTACTGTACTCCCACTCTACTCACCACATTCCTGCATCACTTCCATCGTCTTGCTTTTCAATTGTGCTCCCGAGCCCAGTTTGTCTCTTGCTTCCATCAGGTCGTCCTCTCTCACCTCGGGGCGTTCTCGTTGCTCGTCCTCGCCTGGCTGAGGAGCACCAGAGAGCAGTGATCAGTTAAAACACAGTATAAACACATCTAGGAGATACAGTACATACAGTCTGGCACTGCAGCCGTTTGTAGCTCCTTCCAACAACGCAGTGGGTTCATACAGTACATGGAACATCTGCTAGATCAGTGGTTCTCAAAGTGGATTTCAGGGACTCTCTAGGTTCCTTTATGGGGGTCTAAATTGACCCTTACAAGTTTGTAACTTAACTTTGACAGTGTACACTGTCAAAGTTAAGGGAATAGTGGGAATACCTTCAAATGTCAAAGTTTGAGAACCACTGTGCTAGATCTTAAGAGCCTGGTACTTGCCTGAGACATGGTGGGTTGTCGTAGCTGAATATATCTGTTGAGAAATCTGTCCTCCTCTCGATCTGATTGTACAGGTTTTTTACTGCCTCCCAAGTCCAGCCCAACACACACATTTATAGACACACGTACGGCAGTTATTCTCCAGTGGGCTGCACATGCATCGGGGAGGCCAACAGATGACTCGGATGGTTCACAGGGTCCAGGGACTCCTCCTCCTCTCTCTTCCAGCCCTGGTTGTGTTTACAGTCCATGGGGTCCTGGTTTCTGCAGTCCCATCACCAGGGAATGATGATGTGATCACTGCTTACAGCTGGCGCTTTAATTATTACATTCTCTACACACTCCGTGGGGACAGCTCAAGTATGACGAACACTAAATATAGTCCACGCGTCCCCTCCTCCCATCCTTTGTATGGTTTTCTTCTTTTCTTCCTTTCTACAGTATCGGTCACTTCTAAATTCGCGTTCCTTGATATCTATAGTCGTCTCTCTACATTTCAACCTCACTGAGAGACATCGTGCCGCAGTAACAGATACCAAATGGGCAAAGCAAAAAGAAAATACATTACGTTGCAACTAAAGAATGTTGCCTCCACCCCTTCCTGTTAGGAGTCATTATTCTGCCCCTTGGGGACCCCCTAATTTCAGCAGGCCTTTGTACAGAAGAGAAGACATGACATGGCACAGAACACAATGTCTGAGCTCATGCTGACTTCTGCCAACCACACGATACGTCCAAGTTCAATGATGTATTCGTTTTTAAGAACATATAATATCTACAGATTTGTGCACATTTTCATGATGAGGTGTCATCTGTCAGACTGAAAAGATATCACTGAGTCAATGTTGTTTTTGACAGCAAATTTTGATTTAGTTTTAGTCATAGACTTTTGAATAAAATGTAATTTAGTTTTAGTCATAGACTTTTGAATAAAATGTAATTTAGTTTTAGTCATAGACTTTTGAATAAAATGTAATTTAGTTTTAGTCATAGACTTTTGAATAAAATGTAATTTAGTTTTAGTCATAGACTTTTGAATAAAATGTAGTTTAGTTTTAGTCATAGACTTTTGAATAAAATGTAATTTAGTTTTAGTCATAATTTAGTCACCTGAAAAGTTTTAGTTTTAGTCTAATTTTAGTATATCATAAAATATCATAAGATTTAATAGGTGACTAAATCTACAGTTGATTTAGTCAACACAAAAATATTTTGGCAGGCCTTGATGGCATCGTAATGACTGATTTTACACTTGGATGTGTGCTGAAAATAGCCGATCTACAAGCTCACAATGCGTCACAGCAACACCTGAGTGCAACCAAACATAAAATGACTCTCTTCTCCACTAGTCCCTCCCTAACGTTTTAGTCTAGTTTTTATTTTGTTGACGAAATTGTCAATATATTTAGTCTTAGTTTTAGTCATCACAGCTTACTTTTTATTTCGTTTTTATTTAGTTTTCGTCAGGGGAAAAAATGCAGTCGACAAACATTTTTCGTCATAGTTTTAGTCGACGAAATCAACACGGCTGCCAACCACACGATACGTCCCTCAAGTTAACACATTGACCGCCTCCCCCGATAGTCCCGAGAAAATTCCAATGTCGCTCCCCGCCAGGCCCGATAGTCCCGAGAATTTGCTTTTATATAATGTAATGTTTAATTACATTCTTCTGCAGCCCGTGAAAAATGTTGAGCTTTCTGTCATATAAGGAACCAAAGATATCACTCATCAAAGTAAGTGTGTTTGAAAACAAGAGTGTAATAACGTATAAATCTCAATAGAAATGAATAAAACTCCCAATAAACCACAGTGAATGCATTTAGCGTGGCAGAGCGCAGCCCGCAGAGTGCAATCAGCGACACACTGGGCACACGCATGTAGAAGGATGTGGGGCAGGGATGTGCAGAGAATATTTAGAGAGGCAGGGGCTGACATTTCTAAAGGGGCCTTTTGGTGGACAATTCTATTGAATGCAGCCCTCAGGGGCAGGGGCTCAAGCCCCCTTTGATGTCTATGTGTGTACATGCCTGGTGAAGGGGCTGGCAGAAGCGACAACGGAGCAGCTGGATCTGAGACCATTTTGCACAAATCAAACAAAATCCAGTAAAATGTTCACTTGGAAAGCCATGACCTGCCTCATTGGCCAACAACACACAGCTTCATCATAACCCCCAAAGTCTCGACAACAAAATATTATGTCCCAGGCAGCCACACAACAACGAAGATCAGAAGATCAGATCAGCAGGAGCGTCACAAGGGAAAAGTGGGACTGAGTCTGATTTACTAGGGCCCAAGGTGGAAGGGGCTTCATTATTTTATACTTTTGCTATTGAAAAATAGCAGATCTACAAGCTTGCAGCGCGACACTCGGTGCCATGCTGTGAGCTTGTATACATCTATTTTTGAAATCCCCCTATGAAGAAAATTCATGGGGGGCCCGCAGTGAATCCTTGTACCCAGTGGGTACAAGGATTCACTGCGGCGAATTGTCTTCATAGGGGGATTTCAAAAATAGATATATACAAGCTCACAGCATGGCAACGAGTGTCGCGCTGCAAGCTTGTAGATCTGCTATTTTTCAATAGCAAAAGTATAAAATAATGAAGCATTTGAACAGATCCTCAGCCTCTGAGCCAAACAACCCACTACAGTACAAACACATAGAATCACCTGATGCAGCGCCGGTCCATTCGACTACCAATCCGATCTTCAAGCCCTGCTCGCGGGAGAGGAGAGGAGAAAATACCCCCCGGCGAAGTCCTCGGTCAGGCTTTTCTGGTCTGAAGAAAAGCGACGCGTCGCGCCCATATAACTCCAACAAAAGTAGTGAAAATAGCAGATTTACAAGCACACAACGCCTCATCCCAAGCGCGATGATCGTTTCACGAGTGTCCTCCAACGAGTAAGAAAAGTAAACGCGACGATCATCATTTGGCAGCTCTGTTTCCATCCTAAACGTACTGTTGTTTTGGTGGATAATATTCCAGTCTGATGAAAGGGTCGCGTCCAAGGTCCATATAACTCCATGTAACAAAAGTACTGAAAATAGCAGATCTACAAGCACACAACGCCTCGTCGCATCAGCCGCATCACAAGCACGATAATCGTTTCAACGAGTAAGAAAAAGCAAACGCGACGATCATCATTTGGCAGCTCTGTTTCCAAAGTAGGCCTACTGTTTAGCTTCGCTAGGTTTTCCCTGCTGTGCACGCGCGATGCGCGCGCGCATGCAGGCATGTGCATTTGAGGCGCGCCGTGCACGAGCGCGCAGCCTGAGAAGAGAACGTCTAAACGTGCAGCGCTCCTGGAACCATCTAGCGTGATCGCACATCGCAGCAGTGTGCTCATAGACTATAATGAGTGTGCTCTGTTCTAAAGCCCGCCTACTGTATCCGGTTATGTAACACTCAGATACATGCAAGACACGTTTCCGCATCTGGTATAGACCCAGAACGGATCAGCAACAAGCAGGGCAAATTGTCCCAATCAGTTCTCTACAGGCCACTGAGGCCATGCAGCCAGCAGTTTGCGCACATCAATCAACAGAGCATGAGAGCGATTCAATTCAAAGGAACGTTATTGGCATGAGAAAACATAGGCTACGTTTACATCGCCAAAGCAAGTGCCACAAATAAATAAAAACAATTGAATATGGGGAACATATTTACAGTTATACACATAGGCCTTGCCTTATATAAAGTTATAAGTTATAAGTGTGTGTGTGTGTGTGTGTGTGTGTGTGTGTGTGTGTGTGTGTGTGTGTGTGCGTGCGTGCGTGCGTGCGTGCGTGCGTGTGTGTGTGTGTCAAAATGTGATCTGTGCAAAATAAAACACTTGAATGTTGAATAAAAGGTAAAAAGCTTATTTCTATTTCTGTGAAGTCAGTATGACGCCCTAAGGGCAAGAGGTGACCTATTACAGCCCTATTACACTATTCCAGTTATTGCCCTATTACACAATTACACTTATTACACTAGTACACTTATCTGATAAGTGCCTGACGCCATAAATTCAAATATCAACTGAATTATCCACTTGAAAAGCGATCGATCACAAAAAGGTAAATATCTCCAGTTTTTTCAATTATAGCTGGATTTTGGTCAAAAATGGCTATTTTGAGATGGCTGCAACTATAGAAAAAAAAGCTTTTTATTTATTTATTTTTTGGTGAGACTAGAGGTTGTCTTGTTTCATTTCGGGTACTGTAGGACATTGTCAAAAGAATACAGAATTTAGGAAAAATGTCAATATAAAAAAAAATTATAACATTTTTCATTAAACAAAATGGCAGGAGAGCCAAACAGTCAATGTTAAAATGGCGGCCAATGTGTTAAATGATGTATTCGTTTTTATGAGGACTAATCTACACATTTGTGCAAATTTTCATGATGAGGTGTCATCTGTCAGACTGAAAAGTTATCACTGAGTCCAATATCAAAATGGACATTTTGGGAGTACAGTGGGATTCTATAGCCCATTTTCCACTGGCCCAACTCCACACCACTCCACACCACACCGCCCACTTGTGCCAGGTTTTCCACTACAAGCACCTGGGTAGAGTGGTGTGAAAGTGGTACTAAACGTGGTACGAAAAAGTATCCAATCTAGAGTAGGTCTGAGCTAGGCCAAACAGGGCCAAACACTTCATAATGACTGATCACTCACTGACTTTTCATTTAGAACACCAGGATATAGTTGTAATACATGATAATAGATTATATTGTGTTATAATCACTGTTATAATCTATTATAGTGTATTATAATTATCATAGTAATACATTATAATTTAGGATAGTTGTAATACAAATTTATATTATAATCACAGTTAAAAGGGTCAATTTGTTTCTTACCGATATGGGTACTTTTGTGTAATGGAAAATGTAGATATTTTTATAGTAGTGTGGTGTGGTGCTAAAGCTGCAGTCGAAAAGGGGCTTATGATGCTATGTAACATGTTCAACTTACTTAAGTTGACAAATAGTCCAATGTGCTGCCAAAGTCTCCCAGTTGCCAAAAAGCCAGTTTGAAAATTCAATAATTCATAACTCATGCCAATGTTTAGACAATGAGCTTATGTGACTAGTGTTCCATATACTTACTTGACAGAGATACCCAGACAGGGACAACCACACACACACACACACACACACACACACACACACACACACACACACACACACACACACACACACACACACACACACACACACACACACACACACACACACACACACACACACACACACACACACACACACACACACACACACACACACACACACACACACACACACACACACAGAAAGAGAGAGAGACACAAACAACTCATCTATTTCAGTACAGGATTGGTACACACAGCTTTATTCAAATTTATAACAGATGCTTAATTTATACTCTATAGTACAATAGTGTCGCTTGCTGAAATCTTTGCTTGAAAATCTGTTATTTTCAGCAAACGACAACATGGTGCGATTTAGTATAAATTAAGCTTAATAATGCATGCACCAACCTCATACATTCATCCCCTATTTGTTTCACCACTCTGCCCATAATATGACAGATTACTATTCAGTAAGAAACCACTGCTCCCAAGGTCCCATGAATTTAACATAATATGAATCACTATATAAAACTATACATCGATACGGTAAAATAAATGTACATGTGGATTTTAAATCCTACATGTACCTCTGCTACTCTTAGAGACAATAATGGCGGGGTGCCCACTGGCCTACTGGTCCAGCGCATACAGTACCACATAGGCTTTGATACCTGACGGCGTCGCCGGTTTGATTCCCCATCCGGACGACCTTTGCCGCATGTCATTCCCCATCTCTCTCCCCATTTCCTGTCAGTCTACTGTCCTGTCTAATAAAGTCATAAAAGCCCCAAAAACTAATCTTAAAGGACAATAATGGCATTTCTCCTTCATACTCCTATGTCATAAACATAGAGTTAGGTCCAGTGTAGCTCTGGTCCATAGCGTTAGTAGAGTTCTCCCCAACGCTATGTTCCTCTACCGTATTCCTTGGCAAAACCGGAAAACACTTCCAACTCACTCACTCAAGGTGAGTGAGTGAGTTGAGATAAGGAAATCTGGAGGTCTCAGTTGGAACTGTTACCCCCGCGACCCGATTCCGGATAAGCGGTTGAAGATGGATAGATGGATTAGTCTCACTGGGTGTTATTCAACTCTGCGACATTGGAAGCGCTGTTTCGTAAAAACAGTCTTCAACCAGGAAAAGTGTCTCCATCCGGTGGAATATTTTTCCTTTTACCCCAAGAAATGTATTTTAATCGTGTGGTGGGGGGCTCAGACCGCGTCCACTAAGTAGAGTAAGCTTTCAACAGTCCACTGATACCTTTGGTTTTGGTGAGGGGCGAAACAGTTTTTGTTATTTTCGGACCAGACGGCGGGGTTTTACGGTTTTGCCAAGGAATACGGAGGTATTCGTTAGGGAGAACTCCACTAACGCTATGGACCAGAGCTAGGTCCAGTGTAGAATTGGTCCACAACACCTGCGACAACACATGCATGCATACACACACACATGAATGCATACGGTACATACGTAGCACAGGCAAGCTGAGTGCGTTAGATTTTATCGCACGATGATTCAGTTCAAAAGGTCCTTCCGGTCCGATCTGCTCTATTTAAAGGCAGATCTACGTGTCTTTCTTTGTGTATCGAGACAGCAGCTGTGTCCTCACAAACTGGACCAGCTTGTGCTCCGTCAGGAGAACAGTGACCAGCACCACCAGCAGACACCCGGCTCCCACTGCGATGTGGACCAGTCTCAGGATCCATCCACTGTCACAGCAGAACATACCCTAGGATAGGTGGAACAGTGTGTTAGGACCAGTCTCAGTATCCATCCACTGTCACAACAGAACAGACCCTAGGATAGGAGGAACAGTGTGTTAGGACCAGTCTCAGGATCCATCCACTGTCACAGCAGAACATACCCTAGGATAGGAGGAACAGTGTGTTAGGACCAGTCTCAGGATCCATCCACTGTCACAGCAGAACATACCCTAGGATAGGAGGAACAGTGTGTTAGGACCAGTCTCAGGATCCATCCACTGTCACAACAGAACAGACCCTAGGATAGGAGGAACAGTGTGTTAGGACCAGTCTCAGTATCCATCCACTGTCACAGCAGAACAAACCCTAGGATAGGAGGAACAGTGTGTTAGGACCAGTCTCAGGATCCATCCACTGTCACAACAGAACATACCCTAGGATAGGAGGAACAGTGTGTTAGGACCAGTCTCAGGATCCATCCACTGTCACAGCAGAACATACTCTAGGATAGGAGGAACAGTGTGTTAGGACCAGTCTCAGGATCCATCCACTGTCACAGCAGAACAGGCCCTAGGATAGGAGGAACAGTGTGTTAGGACCAGGATCCATCCACTGTCATAGCAGAACAGACCCTAGGATAGGAGAACAGTGTGTTAGGACCAGTCTCAGTATCCATCCACTGTCACAACAGAACAGACCCTAGGATAGGAGGAACAGTGTGTTAGGACCAGTCTAAGGATCCATCCACTGTCACAACAGAACATACCCTAGGATAGGAGGAACAGTGTGTTAGGACCAGTCTCAGTATCCATCCACTGTCACAGCAGAACAGACCCTAGGATAGGAGGAACAGTGTGTTAGGACCAGTCTCAGTATCCATCCACTGTCACAGCAGAACATACCCTAGGATAGGTGGAACAGTGTGTTAGGACCAGTCTCAGGATCCATCCACTGTCACAACAGAACAGACCCTAGGATAGGAGGAACAGTGTGTTAGGACCAGTCTCAGGATCCATCCACTGTCACATCAGAACAGACCCTAGGATAGGAGAACAGTGTGTTAGGACCAGTCTCAGGATCCATCCACTGTCACAACAGAACAGACCCTAGGATAGGAGGAACAGTGTGTTAGGACCAGTCTCAGGATCCATCCACTGTCACAGCAGAACAGACCCTAGGATAGGAGGAACAGTGTGTTAGGACCAGTCTCAGGATCCATCCACTGTCACAGCAGAACATACCCTAGGATAGGAGGAACAGTGTGTTAGGACCAGTCTCAGGATCCATCCACTGTCACAACAGAACATACCCTAGGATAGGAGGAACAGTGTGTTAGGACCAGTCTCAGTATCCATCCACTGTCACAACAGAACAGACCCTAGGATAGGAGGAACAGTGTGTTAGGACCAGTCTCAGGATCCATCCACTGTCACAGCAGAACATACCCTAGGATAGGAGGAACAGTGTGTTAGGACCAGTCTCAGGATCCATCCACTGTCACAACAGAACAGACCCTAGGATAGGAGGAACAGTGTGTTAGGACCAGTCTCAGGATCCATCCACTGTCACAGCAGAACTGACCCTAGGATAGGAGGAACAGTGTGTTAGGACCAGTCTCAGGATCCATCCACTGTCACAACAGAACATACCCTAGGATAGGAGGAACAGTGTGTTAGGACCAGTCTCAGGATCCATCCACTGTCACAACAGAACAGACCCTAGGATAGGAGGAACAGTGTGTTAGGACCAGTCTCAGGATCCATCCACTGTCACAGCAGAACAGACCCTAGGATAGGTGGAAACGTTTGTTAGGACCAGGGATGATCTTTGGATAGTCATTCATTATAGCAGGGGTTTTCAAAGTGGGTGACAGGGCACCCTGGGGTGCCACGACGGCAGTCCAGGGGTGCCGCGATTTGGAATTTATTTGGACACTTAAAAAAATATTTAGTATCATTTTAAACTTGAAGTACAAAGTTATTTTCAGTCAGTTCTAACCAAAATGGCTATTATCTCAACGTTTTCCTCGCAACATAATCACTAAAATATCGTCACTGTCGGGCAGAAACCAAGTTTCAAATGTGTATGTCTTTTGGTATAGCAAAGCCCTGCTTCATCATACAAGACTGTCACTTACATACAAGGTTTCCACCCAACAACGACCATATGCTATAAATATAAGGTGCTGGGAGTGAAAATTATAATGTAGGGGTGCCTCGGGTTAAATAAAATATTTATGGGGTGCCCTGAGACAAAAAAATAAAATAAAACGTTTGGGAACCTCTGCATTATAGTCAATATAGTAGTAAATTAACCACTTTCAAACGGGTGTCCCTATTTTGGGCATGTGACATGGTGTCCCACTGTCCCTAGTTTGGGTAAGCTCAGCTTGTATATTGGCAATTTCTTTAAACGTATTTAAGTGGCTAAACTTGTTCATGAAATTCTGATTCATAATTACAGAAAATATATTTCCAAAAATGAGGAATGTTACGCCTAAATTATACTTGATTGAGTTTGATTGATTAAATACTTTATTAGAAGTGTGCAGAGAAAAGAAAGCACCGGAAATGACGGTTCAATACAAGGTCCGCTAAGAGGATTTAAACCCAAGAAAGCACTATGGCTTGTGTCCAGTACAAAGGACCCCATCCTTTGAACTCAATTCATTCACTTTGTCATAAGATGAACAGATTTTGAAGTGAAAAACGCAACTCATAATGAATTAGGTAAATCAGCATCATAAATGTGACTTTAAAACAGGGGTCTTCAACAGGGGGTCCGGGACCCCTAGGGGGTCCTCAGAGTTACTAGATGGGGTCCTCCAAATCTTCCAATCGTTTTTTTTATTAACAACTTGAACCCTAGTGTCCATATTCTGAGAACTGTAGCCAAAAATAGCCGATCTACAAGCTCGCCTCGCAGTACGAGGCTATTTTCGAAAAAAGAGGTTTGGTGTTGAGGGGAAAAAGAGCAGACTAAGTACAGAGTGAAAGGTCAAGTTTATTAAGTATTGATGGCTCAAACCGTTAAATATCTGAAAACACAAATTGACATGAATCCAAAATCCCCAAAAAGCTGATGATTGTGCTGTCAAACAATGAAACTATATGGAATCTATGAACAGGTTGTGGGGGTCCCTGCTTCATCTCTCTCTCAACTAAGGGCCCATTGGCCTGAACACGTTGAAGACCCCTGAATTAGGTGAATCAGCATCATAAATGTGACTTTAAAATGAAGAGACATGGTGGGTTGGTACCTCGGAGATGGCAGTGATGACCGCGCTGGCGGCCAGCGCCAGCAGCAGGGCCGGTGAGGGCCACAGGCCCCTCAGGGGCCTCCACGGACTGGGCTGGAAGTAGCGCTGGATGTACAGCAGGCTGTGCAGGATGCGGAGGCCCATGTTGAGACAGTTAGCCAGGATGAAACCCACACCGCCTGCCCAGCGGGTCAGCAGGTAGGAGAGGAGCAGGAAGGAACCAGACAGAGCCAGCATCACCAGGTTGTACCTGATGACATGAAATAATAATTAAGACCTGAAAAATACCTGAACATTAGGCTTGTCACGATTCACTCAACTCACGATACGATTCGAATCACGATTCAAGGTTCACGATTCACGATGTCACGATTTTTTCAACACAAATTTATTTCCCAGAGAAATTACCCCAAAAAATCCACAATTCTTACAATTCCAGTATTTTCTTTGCTTTTAACAATACTGTTTTCTCTTATGCTCTTTTCAATACAGTAGAACTATCAAATGACAAAAAAACAACAATTACATTTCAGTTCTCTTGTCTTCTCTTACAAGGAATCCTGTATTTTTCTTTTTACAACACTGTGTTCTCTTATCCTCTATACACAGTAGCAAATAGCAAATGAAGGAAAAGTGTAAACTCATCAATTCTTAAATGTCAAATCCTGTAACATGTCTTCCAAATCCTGAAAAGCGTACGTTTCTTTATCTTTGGTGCTCACAGAAATAGAATTATATGTATTTGACCACAGACCCACATCTCAAAATATTTTGTTCCTGGGACACCCCAGAAGCAAATATTTGAGTTAAAAATGTTCGCTTTAAAAGAATATTATATTCAAAGATTTGCACACATTTTCAAGTTTTTTCAAAAATAGAAGATATACAAGCTTATAGCGCGGCACTAAAGTATAAAAAATAATGGCTTAAAAGTGTCCATGTGACAGAACAGTTATGTTGCTATATCTAATATTATTTATAGTATTTATTTGGCCGCCAACCCACATATCAAAATAATTTGTTCCGGGGACCCCCAGAAGCAAACATTTTAGTTAAAAATGTTCGCTTAAAAAAAGAAATAAATGTTTTTGTCTTCCCCCGACACTTGGGCCAAAATGACATAGGCATCGGAAATGTACCAGAATTGTATTTATTTATCTTTGATGACTCGTTCCAAAATATCAGGAGGCTGCAGCATGCCTTTTTTAGATGTACTTCCACTCAGAAAAATGCTGTAATTACAACAGAGCTACACGCTAAGAAGACATCATTACATTTTAGGCTTTTGTAGGATGCATACATACAGTATATATGTGCATTTGTGTGTGTATATACTGTACTGTATGTGCGTGTTTACCGGTCAACCTCTTCCTGGCTCATGGCAGCAAACACAAAGCACTCAGTCACACCGTTGACAGCCAGCAGGAGCACATAGCAGCTGTAGCATCGCAGCAAGGTGGGCCCTTCAAAAGTATACAAAATCACTGTTAAATGACTTAAATATGGATGAATAAATCCATAACCAAATAAGACTCAGAGACAGCCAAAGGACTATATCTTAAATTGTTGTATTTGAAGAGAGTCAGACAAAGAGGACAAAACAGTGAGCATACCATATAGTGGCAGCATTGTCTCTCTCTCTCTCTCTCTCTCTTCTAAAATGGAGGCTAGAGATACAGTATATATGAAGTACAATATCACTGTGGGACTCGTTGATTGGTTCACAGATCATAACAAGAAGACAGTAGTTTCTTCACTAGTAACTTTCCACTAGCCAGAACCTACAGTATAACCCAAACATAGTCTCGTAGTCAGGGTAACCAAAGTCGCCATGACCTGTACTAATGATAATAATAATGATATAATGAATACCTACTCCTCCCGCGGGGGAAATTCAGATATCGCAGCCCAACCCAGCTGCTTTTTTATATCAGCTTTAACCCAGCTGAACTCAACCCAGTGATGCCCACAAGGAGCGCAAGGGGGAAGGGGAGCAGTGGTAGCTGGAGTGGGGAATCGTACCTGCGACCTCTGGGGCCTCCGGAGTCCTAGGTGTGGACACTAACCACTCAGCCACTGCTCTAATGTACTGTAAGTCCAGACAGTAGTTCACAGAATTTAACTTTATGGTCATGTGAGCCTCATACATGAATCATACCATTTAGGTATCATAAATTCATATCCATCAATCACCATGATCAATAATACTGTATAATCAGAATGTCTCGTAATGGGACTTGTCTCCTGTGACATTGTAAGTCAGTGGTTCTCAACCAGTGGTCCGAGGACTACAAGAGGTCCTTGAGGGGGTTCTAGGAGGTCCCCAGCTAAATGATGGAGAGTTTTGGTAACCAAATGGACCCTTATAGATCTTTAACTCTTGAGAGCGTAAAATGAAACCAAATGGACCCGTACGGGTCCATTTGGTTTCATTTTATACACTCGAGAGTTAAATTATTGTTAAACATCTGCATTACTTAATTTACAAGAAGTCTACACCATTAGAGAATGTAGAAGAATTGTTATTTTGATCAGCGTTTGCCTGTCAGCTCAACCACATCAATTCAATACAGCATGGAATTGTGGACAAAATCTTATCCAACAATAACAAAATATTCAAAGTTTTGGCTCTGAGAGGCTAAATCTCATCAAATGGTGGTCCGTTGGCTCAAATGCCCAATAAATAAATGGACCTTGATGTGAACAGGGCTGACTGACCTGCCCCGCTACTGAGCAGAGATCCTCTGTACTGACCTGCCCCGCTACTGAGCAGAGATCCTCTGTACTGACCTGCCCCGCTACTGAGCAGAGATCCTCTGTACTGACCTGCCCCTCTACTGAGCAGAGATCCTCTGTACTGACCTGCCCCGCTACTGAGCAGAGATCCTCTGTACTGACCTGCCCCACTACTGAGCAGAGATCCTCTGTACTGACCTGCCCCGCTACTGAGCAGAGATCCTCTGTACTGACCTGCCCCGCTACTGAGCAGAGATCCTCCATACTGACCTGCCCCGCTACTGAGCAGAGATCCTCTGTACTGACCTGCCCCGCTACTGAGCAGAGATCCTCTGTACTGACCTGCCCCGCTACTGAGCAGAGATCCTCTGTACTGACCTGCCCCGCTACTGAGCAGAGATCCTCTGTACTGACCTGCCCCGCTACTGAGCAGAGATCCTCTGTACTGACCTGCCCCGCTACTGAGCAGAGATCCTCTGTACTGACCTGCCCTGCTACTGAGCAGAGATCCTCTGTACTGACCTGCCCTGCTACTGAGCAGAGATCCTCTATACTGACCTGCCCTGCTACTGAGCAGAGATCCTCTGTACTGACCTGCCCCACTACTGAGCAGAGATCCTCTGTACTGACCTGCCCCGCTACTGAGCAGAGATCCTCCATACTGACCTGCCCCACTACTGAGCAGAGATCCTCCATACTGACCTGCCCCGCTACTGAGCAGAGATCCTCTGTACTGACCTGCCCCGCTACTGAGCAGAGATCCTCCGTAGACGTCCAGGGCCAGCTGAGAGTAGGCGTAACCAAACACGGTGATGATCAGACCAATCACCAGCACCAGCTTCAGCAGACACTCCAGGACCTCTGCCACGATGGCCACTTCCTCCTGCAGTTCAAAACAACAATGCTGCGTTAGTACCATGACTTAGAGACAGAAGACGAGGATTGATTGATTTATTGAATACTTGTCAACAGCACGAGGTACAGTCAGACATTCAGGCTAAAATATAACACAAAAAAAAAGTCTTATGACTGTAGACATGTTATGACCTACTTTCTGTCATTAAATTCCGTGCAGGTGATTATTTTGTGTTGGAGTTTGGATGCGCTCGTGGGAAATCACTCAACGGTCCTAAGTATGAACTTTTTTCGGATTTGCACATAATGCAGGAGGCAACGGGACGCTGCATTACTGAAAACGAGTGCTTCCAAACTCCAATCAGAATTTATTGTCAGAAAGTAGCTCATAGTCATAACATGCATGTCTACGGTGGATTCTTATGAAACAAACACTTTGCAGACAGAAAGGATAATTCAAGCTTTCCATACAGCAGCGAAATTGGTGAGTTTAATGTTGTTAAATACAATCAGATAGAACCTTTCTGTTTGGATCCGATCCATGGGCTGTCAATTGTTGGGGTTGCAACTCTTTTTTCAACATACCGAATTAAAATAAATCTAAAGTCGCAATTTGCGGCTAGAAAGCACCAATCACAAAGGCAGTGGTGATGAAAATCAGGTTTCCCACACATTTTTACCTATGAATTTCCAAAACTTTTCCAAACCTTGTCCAGACTATTTACCCCAATTTCCAGGACTATATAACAATAATTCATCTCAATAACGAGTCGCTTACTCCTATGTGCAATGCCCAAATACAGGCAGTGTAGCAAAAATAAAGTGGGCTCGCTGCGAACGGATCATGGCGTGCATGACGCGGATCATGCACGATGGACACGCCCACGTCAAAAGGTAAGAAAATAGTGGCAGGGAGTTGATTTATGGTGGCAGTAAATGAGTTAACAAAATCAATAACCATAAATGATGCATATGTAGCAATTTTTTCCAGGACTTTCCAGGACCCTTGATAAATTCCCAAACTTTTCCAGTACTGGAAAAAATATTTTTCTACGTTCAAAATATTTCCAGGAATTTCATGACCGTGGGAACCCTGGAAAATAGCTGACCAACAAGCTCACAAGAAGCCGCTGTGGGCTTGTCACAGCAAAAGGCGTTATAACTCAGGCCTACAATGGTGCTAACCTGTTTTTGCTTCCTGACGTCACGTCCTCTCTCCAGCACTTTGGCGAAGAACACGTAGAAGCTCTCCTCGATGGGCAGGAAGATGAAGCGGGCCACCATGGAGCCCAGGTTGTTGACGATGTCGTAGACGCCCTGCTCCCCGAAGCTCAGCACGTTCAGGAAGGTCATGACGTAGCGCTCCCCCTCCGTCAGGATCTGCTTCAGGAACGACTGCTTGAAGAAGCTCCACGTCAGACGGGCCATCGTCCAGTCTATTAGGGGCTGAGGAGAACAACAGGGTTCCCACGGTCATGAAATATTTTGAAATTAGAAAAATATTTTCCAGTACTGGAAATGTTTTGGAATTTATCAAGGGTCCTGAAAGGTCCTGGAAAAAATTGCTATGCATTGTCTTTGGTTATTGATTTTGTTAATTTATCTGAAATGACAAATTAAACATGGGCCAAATTGTCAAATATTAGAGGCAGAAATTGTGAAAATACGCAACGCGTGGCGTTATATAAAACCGTGTTATACAAAATTCCTCAACTCTTAGTGCTCGTCAGGGTGGGGGTCCCCAGTTAAAACATGATTATTTTGGGGGTCACGGCCTGAAAAGGTTGAGAAACACTGGCATACACTACCTGTCTTTGGGCATTGCGCATAGGAGTAAGCGACCTGTTATTGAGCTGAATTATTGTTATATAGTCCTGGAAATTGGGTTAAATATTCTGGAAAAGTTTGAGAAATGAATTGGTAAAAATGTGTGGGAACCCTGGAACAATAAAACAAAGGTGTTTGTTTAGACCAAGGGTATTCAACAGGGGGTCCGGGACCAAAGTTACTACAAGGGGGCCTCCAAATCTTTGCGTGATAGAAACTTTTTTTCTCCTCTATTTATATTAACCACTTGTCCATATTCTGAGAACATTAGCCGAAAATAGCAGCTCACAACGCTTGTAGATCATCAATTTTCAGCAAAGAGGTTTGGTGTAGAGGGGAAAAGGCGCAGACTAAGTACAGAGTGAAAGGTCAAGTTTATTAAGTATTGACGATTCTAAAATGACCCAAAGTTATTCTCCATAGAGAAAGACTTCTGCGACCCGGGGGATGAACGAGTGATGTCAGGACTTCAGTATTTTAGCTGATCTAAAAGAATTCTGAATTGATGCTTGTTCCTCTTGTGAGGCATATTATGACCAAATATTACACTAATTAATATAAAGTACACAGACGATCACCTAGCCATTCAAGATTGTTTACTGAGGGACACAACAAATGCCCTGGAAATAATCAGTCACAACGCCAAAGGTGACAGTTCAGCGCGTGATGGCACTTTGATTTGCACTTGATTGGTCAGCTACTCCCGTGTTTTGGGGCCCTCTGCATTATCAGCCTCTCAGTCCTTTAGCTAAATATGTGATATTATTTACTGAATCGATCAATGGTAAATGATCACTGATGTTGAGCAGAGGCAAGCTTTTATTGTAAGAAGTACCTCTCCTTTACTCCTGCACGGCAGCAAGTCCCCAACGTTGTGCACGGGGAAATACTTCTTGTCGGCGTCGTCAGAACCCAGGAACCGTATGAAGTAGACGGCATAACACAACACCAGGAACCCTGTGTACACAAACTAAGAAGAAGAAAAAACATGTCTTAAAACAGTCATTCTCCGTTTACTTCCTTTGTAAACAACACTGCTCCTACTGTAGCTCAGCAACGGTAGCATGGATTAGGATGGGGTCTTTTGTAATCACGAACGGACCACGGTGTGCACGCAGATCGTGCACGATCCATGCACCATCGTGCACAATGGACACCGATGGCAACCGTGAAAGTCACTGTTTTTTCTTGCCAGTAAATGAGTTTAAAAGTCCCCCCCCCCCCCCCCCCCCCCGAGTCCTGACCCACAGGTTGAGAACTAGCCTGGAACCAGACCAATCCGCCGGGGCAAAAAAAAACGTGCCCTTGACGAATATGGGTCTGGCCCCGCTCAATAGAGGGTATGTGCATGCATAAAGTGAATGGCAAATCGAGTGGCAAATCGAGTGGCAAAGTGAGTTTAATGTTGTTTAACGTAGTTTAATGCAATCAGATAGGACTTACAGTATCTGTTTGGAAGTACGGGCTGTCAAGGCCAGAAAGTAGTTTTTTTGCCACTCAGTAAGTGTTCCTGCATAACTGTCGGGTATGATGATGATGTCACGCGCACACCCTCTATTGTGAATCCATTTCCTCTCCCCCAAAATTTGGGGGAACCAATCAGGGCCCTGGTCTAACCAATCGTGTCCAGAGCCATTTTTTATCCCACCCCTTGGAAATGAAAATCCTGCCCGTGAGTCCAGACTAATATTCGATACGCAGTGAGGACTTACTATGAGCAACGCCAGGCTAGTTGAGAACCACTGCCTTAAAATACTTTCAAATAATGAATACCAAGCAGGGAACATTTCCCATTGACAGTAACAGCCACAGCAGTGGGGAGGACTTCATCATCATCTTTCTTTTTACCTGAGCAGCAGAGAAGATGTAAAGCCCCCACTCTGGAGCAGAGACCACCAGCACCACGGTCAGGATGCACTTGGCCAGCATGGCTAAGCTCTCCGCCACCACCTTCAGCTTGAGGAACATGTGCGTCTGGGCCAGGACCCACAGGGGCTCGGCCAGGAGCTCCTGCACGGCGGCCAGGGCAAAGATCCCCACGGCGGGGCCGTAGTGGGGGACGTCCTGGGGGTCCGGGATCTCCAGGAGCCACAGCCACACGTACACCAGGAGGGACCCCCACAGCACACCCAGGGGTAACCTGGGGAGACAAGAAAAAGGCACACATATAGCAGGGGTTTTCAAAGTGGGTGACGGGGCACCCTGGGGTGCCGCGACGGCAGTCCAGTGGTGCCGCGAGATAATTTGATAATATTTGGAATTTATTTGGACACTTGAAAAAATCTTTTTAAACTTGAAGTACAAAGTTATTTTCAGTCAGTTCTAACCAAAATGGCTGTTATCTCAACGTTTTCCTTGCAACATAATCTCTAAAATATAGTCACTAACGGGCAGACACCTCGTATCTCCAAGTTTCAAATGTGTACGTCTTTTGGTAAAGCAAAGCCCTGCTTCATAATACAAGACTGTCGCACAAAACTAGTGAAAACAGCCGATCTACAAGCACACAAATTGCGAGGCGTTGTGTGCTTGTAGATCGGCTGTTTTCACTATAGTACATTTTATAGATGATAAATACAAAACGAACGGTTTTGGACATACAAGGTTTCCACCCGACAGCGACGATATGCTATAAATATAAAGTGCTGAGAGTGATTATTAAAATATTTATGGGGTGCCCTGAGACAAAAATGTTTGGGAACCCCTGACATATAGGGCTGTCACGATTATGACATTTCACATGACTATTAATTGTCACTCGAATAATAACGATTAACCATTCAATTGTGTTTTTGTCGTTGTCAATTACATTTCTGTTTGGCTTGTAGGCTTTGAAGTTGCACATGGCAGATACGACACATAACCTAAATATACAAAGAAATGACTGAAGTATTTAACTTTATACAAAAGAACATTGATAGTGGAAATAGCAGATCTGCTATTTCCACTATTTTTTTTAAATGTAACATTAAATGTAACAAATCTAACATGACGATTATGACAAAATAATTGCGATTCAACGATTAGGTAATAATTGTGACAGGCCTAAACATACAGTGCTGTACATTAGGGCTTATTATGATTATTGAAAATAATCCAGAAGACGTGAATTATGTCATTCTTTCCCTATTTGAATCAACACAGGAAAAGAAATGTTTGGATTTTTTTTTTTTCCCTAATTGACTAAATTGATTAGTCTGATTAAGCACTTGTTTATCTATATTATACTTTGTTGTACAGTGGTGGTGTGAAAAAACTGTGAAAAATGCCCAGATCTACAAGCTCGCAACGCATCGCACCACAACATACGTATATTGTGATCTTGTAGTCAGATCTGCTATTTTGACTTTTGCAAAAATCGTTGAAATAATCGTGCTAGCCTAACATAAAGACCCATGCAAGTCCAGTGGATGATCTGTCTCCACCTCAACGCTTTTAATGGTTAAGTGAAACTCACGGCAGCCATAGTAGATTGATGATCTGTCTCCAGTTATGGCCATTCCCCGTCCCCGCACTCAGACAAGCCCTCCGGAATGCTTCTCTGGATAAGAAGACTAGTGTGGAATACAGTAGTGTCAACCTGCGTGCACACACACAGGCACACACACACAGGCACACGCACACACACACACACACACACACACACACACACACACACACACACACACACACACACACACACACACACACAATAGTTAATGTACAGTAATCCTCTTTTTTTCACATAAAGGTGTGACAAAAATGTATTCAAATTTTTGGTACAAACTGCAATAAAACAAATTAAAGACAAAGACAAACAAGAACAAAAACCAGACAAAACAAAAACAAAAATACGGGCGAAAAGCACAATACAATGTCCATAAAATTAACTGTACAGTAATTCTGTTGGAACGTATCATTAACCTTGCGTCACCATGCTTTCCACTGTACCTGTGGACACCTGGTTTCCATTCTGTGTGATGTGGTCTAGACTAGAGACCACCTTCTCTAATCATTCTGCCAAAATAAAAGTCTGGGTTTCCGAGGCTAATCATTGTGTGACCAGTTGGTGCCTGTGGCTGTGTTATTATTACCCCAAATGCAATCAGGTCTAGTCTCGAGAGTCGCTACGAAACAGAAATAAAATGCGACATACTAAACATAGTATTCCAAGAAAGTACCTGAGGGGGCTTTGGAATAGCGGCACTGGCGTTACGAAGACAAATAAATGGGGAAATAGCGGGGAAATGCCTTAGGTTAAGGCCCTTTTCCACCGGCAGCGATAACGATGACGATAGCCATAAAATATCACAGCGATAATTATGCCTTCACATTGATGTCCGATAAAGTTATCGGACATCAATGTGAAGAGGCGCCAATTAACAGCCGCTCGCGCAGAGCGCACCTCCAGCTGTTTGTCAGAGACCCAGTTCCATATCGGTGTGATCTTAACCACATCGTTGTTGATCCTAACAATGTAGTTGTCGGCTATCGTTGTCTGTATCGGTGTTGGGTGGATGCTGCCGATCCACTTCAATTGAAAACCCACCTTTTTAAATCGTTATCGTCATCGTTATCGCTGCCGGTGGAAAAGAGCCTTTAGTCTTACGTTTTTGGGTTCTTTGTAATGCTGACTCTTGATAGCAAGAAAAAAGGGAGAAGACATGCACATCCAACCCTATAGTTGGGCAGGTGCTGAGCGAACGAGTAGATACTAGAAAAATAAACTAAAACACTCGCACACTGTGGGCTCACATGTGAAAAAGTGCTTTATTGCACCAAATAAATGAGTGACGTTTCGAGCAACACTGCTCTTCTTCAGACTGAAGAGTCCGAGTCTGAAGAAGAGCAGTGTTGCTCGAAACGTCACTCATTTATTTGGTGCAATAAAGCACTTTTTCCACATGTGAGCCCACAGTGTGCGAGTGTTTTGGTTTATTTTTCTAGACTCTTGATAGCAAAGCATTGCATTGGGGTGAGGGGGGGGAGGTCCTTTTTGATGTCAATCAATCATGTCACCTTAATTCAAGTGATAGATGCCAAAAATAGGGGTTTTGTGATTTTTGTTAATAAATATGTTTCTAATTCTATTTTAGGGACATGACATGTGATCAACCTGCACAGCCTTTGTGATCTACTGGTAGATCACAATCTACCTTTTGGGCAGCCCTGTGCTCAGTGACTGGATCCCAAAAGGACGTATAGACTCTGTGCTCAGTGAATGGATCCCAAAAGGACGTTTAGACTCTGTGCTCAGTGAATGGATCCCAAAAGGACGTTTAGACTCTGTGCTCAGTGAATGGATCCCAAAAGGATGTTTAGACTCTGTGCTCAGTGAATGGATCCCAAAAGGATGTATAGACTCTGTGCTCAGTGAATGGATCCCAAAAGGACGTATAGACTCTGTGCTCAGTGAATGGATCCCAAAAGGACGTATAGACTAATTGTAATCCAGGGTTTAAAGAAAGTGGCAAACCTGTTTCCTGTTCTGGGTTCTAGCTCTGGTCCATGGTGTCTTAACTCCTAACACAGGGGTCTTCAACAGGGGGTCCTGGACCCCTAGCGGGTCCTCAGAGTTACTATAGGGGGTCCTCCAAATCTTTGTGTGATAGAATTTTTTTTTATATTAACCACTTGAACCCAAGTGTCCTTATTCTGAGAACTTTGGCCAAAAATAGCAGATCTACAAGCTCACAACGCCTCGCAGCTATTTTTGGCAACGAGATTTGGTGTAGAGGGGAAAAAGAGCAGTCCCAGTACATAGTGAAAGGTCAAGTTTATTAAGTATTGACAGTTCAAGTGGTTGAATATCTGAAAACACAAAGTGTGTCGTCAAACGATGAAACTATATGGCATCTAAAGGTTGTGGGGGTCCCCGCTTCAGCTCTCTCTCAACTAAGGGGTCCTTGGCCTGACAACGTTGAAGACCCCTGTCCTAACACGATAGACCAGAGCTAATCCCTCCTGTTGGTTTTCCCCATAGCTTAATTTGATTGGCTCTGCAGTAGAACACAAATGGTGTCATACTGTATCCGTGTTTGTGTTTCCCATACAAATCTGCTGCCGAGCCAATGAAACTAAGCTGGGACACTGAGTGACTCAATCAGAACAGAGAACAGTTATGCTACCTGGAAACCTGAGATTACAGTTATACACAGAATCTATTGTATGTATGATCACTTATAGATCAGTGCTCTGATGACGACAGTGGCTTAACTTACCTGACGTTGACTACACCGATCAGCTCTTTGGACACAAACCGTAGTGTGAATGCATTCAGCAGGAACGTGAGCACCCGAAACATGACCTGAAACATGAAATCATGGATCAATTGTTGATTGATAGAAGAATTTATTAGAAGTTTGCACAGGAAAAAGTAGTTTCATGACAGTAGCCTACAAAACACTGGTACAACCGTAGTCAACTAAAAGAAGATCCTAGTAAGCTTTACGGCTTATTTACACTGGAACCACTTTATTTATCTCATATAACATTGAAACACAGACGGATAGAGCACAGTACTTTACATAGGATATCATCAATAACAAAAGGGAGAACAGCATTCACATTTTCAAAAAGAAGATAAAAAAGGAAAATAAAATAAAAAGAAAAGGAAGCTATTTACAGGGGAAAGGGGGAGGGAAATATGGGCTTAGTCTATTACAAGTTTCGAGTAGCAGCCGTCTGTAGGTGACTTTTCATTCCGATTTTGAAGGAGGTTGTAGGGATTAATAATTGTAATTGTCCACACAATCTCAGCTCGCTGTTCTTGGACCACATTAAAACCACATACCACAAGAGTACACATGGTCTAGCTACTACTAGCCCCGTACTGTAGTAGTATTAACGTTCACCATTCATTTAGCTAATTTACCTGTAGCAATACGTTGTATGAAGCCAGAGTGGATGCATTTTTCAGGACGTCTTGTGAGCTCATCTTGAAGCAACCTGCAGGCTGATTCCTACTGTCTTCTGATTCTACTGTCTTCACAGGATCAGAGAGAAGAACATCGTCGGTGGATTCAGGGTCATGTTGACACCTTCATGATGTGAAAACTGTGTGTGTTTGACGTTGAAAATGTGTGTGATTTATGCTGCTAGCTCCTCTTCTTCATCATCAAGTTGGACTGACTCAACATGTACACGTTCACTTCCGTACACACGTAACGTCAGTAATGACGTCGATCATGTGTGTGTTCATGTTACTGCCACTAGGGGGCGTAAGAGTCATAGTCATCTGTACTGTACACACACACGCACGCACGCACGCATGCACGCGCACGCACACACACACACACACACACACACACACACACACACACACACACACACCACAATGGAAATAAAAGCCAGGGGTCTTCAATGTTTTCAGGCCAAGGACCCCTTAGTTGAGAGGGAGATGAAGCAGGGACCCCCACAACCTGTTCATAGATTCCATATAGTTTCATTGTTTGACAGCACAATCATCAGTGTATTTTGGATTCATGTCAATTTGTGTTTTCAGATATTTAACCACTTGAACCGTCAATACTTGATAAACTTGACCTTTCACTCTGTACTTGGTCTGCTCCTTTTACCATCTACACCAAAGCTCTTTGCCGAAAATAGCCGATCGAGGCGTTGTGAGCTTGTAGATCGGCTATTTTTGGCTGAAGTTCTCAGATATGGGTTCAAGTGATAATAATAATTAATATAAAAAAGGAGAAAAAAAGTTTCTATCACACAAAGATTTGGAGGACCCCCTGTAGTAACCCTGAGGACTCCCTAGGGGTCCCGGACCCCTTGTTGAAGACCCTTGAAATAAGCCATCAGCCTCAGTGCTTTATAATTAATTTGCACCATTGTATAGTACCACTGTACTATTTGCAAAATGTTAATACAGTATTCAATCAATATAAAAACAAAATGTATGGTAACTTCACACAGCTTAATCCTATCATTTTTCATTGGCCACAGTCTCTCTTATATATATTTTTTTATGTCACAATTAGTTTGAGATTCGGTTAGATTGAGAACAGGAGCGCTCGTTTTTGGGCACAAGGTGGAGCAGGCGGCGCCTCCTTCAGGGAACTAGGATGAGGTTAGGGTTAGGATAAGGGTTAGGTTTAGGCATAGTTTTACTGAGGTTAGGGTTAGGTTTAGGCATAGTTTTACTGAGGTTAGGGTTAGGTTAAGGTATAGTAGCATTCACCAAGTTAGCATTCACCAGCGTGGGACCAATGCAGTCAAATGCTCTTCCACTGAGACATGGGTTTCTTCCACATCCAGGTGAACAAAAACAAGGGCTCCTTTCCCAATCTAACTGGTTTCTCAAACTAACTGTAACAAATATATATATATCCTTGAGCATAAAAGTCAGTTGTGTGTTAATATTTTGTTTTCCATGAGGCCTTCCACACAGGAACACAGTAACGTCTGTCTGCATGTACCAACATCAAATGTAGACCTACTATTACTACATAACACTCTTTTGCCTTGGCCAAAACCAGTATTGAACACGTGGACATATAGGGTCAGAGTAGCTCTTCTCAAAGGAAACACTTCGGGGGAGTTGATGGTTTTTTAATAAGATGTAAAAGATGGAGACAGTAAAAAAAAAAGAAAAAAGTACATCCTCAGCGCACCACCAATATTACATGTTACAGTACATCAATATACATACACATGATATATTATATATACAGCATCTCATATGGAGTCCCACACATCATTATTTACCCTGCAGACTCCACTCCTCCCTGTCTGTGGAGCACCGTGAGATAGCAGTGCAACCTGCTGCTGCTCTGCTTCAAATTGTTCTTTACATGGCACAGTTTATTCCAGTGGTTCTCAACCTTTTCAAGCCGCGACCCCCAAAATAATCATATTTGGACTGGGGACCCCCCCACCCCGACGAGCACTAAGAGTTGAGACATTACATTTTGCATAACACGGTTCTATTGTGAAAATAGCAGATCTACATGCTCACAACGCCTCGCAATGCGAGGCGTTGTGAGCATGTAGATTGTCTATTTTCACAATTTCTGCCTCTAATATTTGACAATTTGGCCAATGTTTAATTTGTCATTTTAGAGGTATTAAAAAAATCCTTAAATTGACACTTTAGAAATGTGCTATACACGTAAACTTTATGTTGGTTTGTTTACTGTTACGTGAGAAAACAATGTTGCACATTAAGTTAATCATCATGGGGACCCCCCAAAATAATTTGGGGACCCCCCTGGGGGTCCCGACCCACAGGTTGAGAACCACTGGTTTTATTCAATCACAAAAGCCAAAAGTTCTTCTTTGCCAGTAAAATGCACGTTCACCAGTCATTTAGAAAAAAAAGAAAACAAAGGAAAACCGAACAAACATTCATACACTGAGAGATGGATGTTGTGTGGTTGGTCTGAGAGATTGGATCATGCAGTCTGTTTTATGCCCATTTGCACACTTAAATCTAGACTTAACGTAACTTTCATTTCCCTCTCGTCATCATTTTGCATCCGCAGTCGAAAAATAAAACAAATGTCACCAAAAGGGACACAACAATGACACCAGCGTCCCCAACCCTAATACAAATATTATTCATATAGGCCTTTTTTTTTATCATCTAGACATCTTGGCATGCACACAACACAATAACATCTATATGCACTGTACACACAAGGGCCCTTTCTGGCAAATAGTTTACTCTTAATCGTTTCTACGAGTACCCGACGAGGATATCATAGAATAGACGTCTACAGCAGTGTTTCTCAACCTTTTTTCTGCATGGGCACACTTTTCATGTCCCAAGAATCCATGGGCACATCAACCTAATACGGGGGTGTAAATGTCGTCACTGTTGGGAAGAAACCTTTTATTGTACGTTTCTTCGCAAAGTAAAGCCCTGCTTCATCATACAAGGCTGTCGCACAACAGTAGTGAAAACAGTAGATCTACAAGCACACAACGCCTCGCACCGCGAGGCGTTGTGTGCTTGCAGATCGTCTGTTTTCACTAGTTTAAATCATTTTTAAAATGATAAATACAATACTGGCTTTCAAGCTGTTTCAAGGGGCACACTTGACCCTTCTCAGGGGCACACCAAAGGTCTCCAGGCACAGTGGTTGAGAAACACTGGTCTACAGTACGTGATCTGTCCCTAAAACAGTATTGATGTAACCCTACTTTTGTTTCTTCTCTAATACCGCGATGCTATACAACGATGATTCTCAAAGTGGGGTCCAGGACTGCTTGTAGGCGTCCCAAATGGACCCTTACAGGTCTGTAACTCGGAGAGTGTACAAATAGTCAGGGACCCCCAAGCCCAAAAGCTCAAGGAATAGAATTGAACATGTGATGTCATGCTGTACTTTTTATTTCTGTTTTATCTATTAGTTTGGTCATTAAGGTCCATGGAATGAGAGGTCTGCTCTGCCAGGAAACATCGCAAAAAAAAGTAATGGCCATTTGTATACCGGTATTCACTGTCCCATGGACTTCACTATACACAAAAAAATGAAAAAATCTGCTTTAGGTAGCATGTGAGGGGTCCCCTCACATAGTGAATATACAAATGGCCATAACCTTTTTTCGCAATGTTTCCGGCAGAGCAGACCTCTCATTCTGTGGACCTTAATGACCAAACTAATAGATAAAACAGAAATAAGTACGGTATGACATCACAGATCATCTCACATTTTGGGTGACTGGGTCCCTGGCTAAAATGGACTATTTGGTTGCATCTGTACACTCTCAAGAGTTATTGGGGTTCCCTGAAACGAAAACGTTTGAGAACCACAGCTATGCAAACAGTGTGTGTGTGTGTGTGTGTGTGTGTGTGTGTGTGTGTGTGGGGGGGGGGGGGGGGGGGGGTGTTGGTCACTTTTCTAGAAGATGCTCCATTTTGGGGTTTATGAAAGAGAATCCATCAAAAGCGCTTTGATCCATGGAATCTATGAAGTTCTTGTCGCTGTGCGACAGACGAGGCTTCTCGCTGAGGAATTCGCGGTCAAAGTTGCTGCAATCGTTGGCTGCTTTCTGTAAATGACCAGAAGAATTGTGTGAAAAGAGTGGAAACATATAGAAGATATGAAGAAGATATATTATAATTGAACAATCCGAAGACACAAACCATGTCTTACCGCGGCTATCATGATTTAACCACATGAACCCTAGCGTTTCTATTCTGGACGTTCCCCCCGAATTTGGGGTCCTAAATAATAAGACAATGTAGAGGGAAAAGGGAGGGGACCAAATACAGGTACCCTCTATATTTGGTCCCCTCCTTTTCCCTACACACAAACAATCACAAATAAATTCCTGGTCTACAAAGTATACAAAGCATCTGTGTCATTTTAGATTTTAGCACTGGCTATTCAAAAATAGCAGATCTACAAGCTCACAGCAGATCTGCCACACTGCAAGCTTGTACATCTGCTATTTTTATTTATTTTCTTTCTTTTTTTAAAAATCTCAAAAGTGTGAGGACTAGGCTTGGAATGTCATCATTTTAGGGGCAAGGCCACTTGGCCTTTGGAGTTGTGCATTTTTTGAGGGCACAAAGGCCAAATGCCAGGTCAGGAAGGCCATCAAATAAAACAAGATTTTAGTCCATTGAAATAATTAATTGAATTTAAGGGTTACATTTAATATGTAGAATGCTACATCTGCTGTGAAATAAATAAACGGGTCTTTACAATCTGATGCTCAGCCCTGCACAAATTAAAGATACTGGATTGGTTTATAAATGGGGACTCAACAAAAAATCTAACCTTGGTTCGAAGTGAAGCGGTGAATTTTTATTCTATGTGTTCTAGAGCTATGAACTCTGTGTTCTAGATCTATACATTCTGTGTTCTAGATCTATACTTTCTATGTGCTTTAGTTCTATATTTTTATGAATTCTGAATGAATGAATGATTTTATCTGGAGGGCCAAATTGTCATGTGAAGCTTGACCAATCCTCAATTCTGCATGCACGGGACAGACAATTGCCTGTTCATTCTGGACTGGAATGACCATATATGGACATGTACGGGACACACAAAGCCACTCCTTGGAAGCGGCTTTCACCGCTTCAAAAAAGAAAGACACTGGTGTCTACATATTGACAAGACAGAGACAGAGGATAAAGTAGTACAGTCAGCTGCTGCATGGGGCATTAATGCCACTGTGGCCTCAGGGCATGCCATATTTTGGAGGGGCACAAGGCCAAGGGGCAACGACGGCCATGGCCTTCATGACCTCCCTGAAATTCCTGCCCTGGTGAGAACTAGTAGTACAGGGGATAATACAAATGTTCGTACCACCCAAGGTGACCGTAACATTTTTTGGATTTTCTTCTTCGTACATGTCGCTAGTTTATATTTTGGTATGATAACCCTTTCTGAGAAGTAGCTTACTTGATGTTATCACTAAAAACGACGGTTTAGTGGTTTGAAAAAGGGATGAAAAGTGATGAGTCATCACTTTTCACACATTTGAGAGGGCCGTTTTAGCCCAAGGAATGTTTTTTGTGCAAAACAGATGCTTGCAATGGATTCAGAATCATGAAAAACCCCTAGTTTGACCCCTCATATGCTACATAAAGCTGATTATTTTTTACCTTTTTTCCCCTGTAATGTAAAGTTAATGGGACACCGACTGGTGATAACATCAATTAAGCTACTTCTCAGAAAGGGTTATCATACCAAAATATAAACTAGAGACATGTAGGACGACAAAAATGTAAAAAACTTACGGTTACCTTGGGTGGTACTAATTTGTGAAAATACCAGTAAGACTCCCTAATCGGGAGATAAGCGACCGTAGGTGGCTTATCTCCACAAATAGGGCAAAAATGTGTTTTTCCAAAATCTTCCTGATCCATGTTGATGACATGAGTGTAGACATGCTGTGTAGTGATATTCGTGATTTTAGGGCAAAAACTGTAGGAGCAGTGTCCAAAAATGTGTTGTAAAAATCGGCCTGAAGGTGGCGCTACAATAGGGCCATGTGAGAAATGAGGGGTGGGGTCTCCGCGTTGCCTTGGCGGACGAATAGGTACCGGCCCCGGCTCTCCCGGACGCTCCTAGCCCGAGTTACGGCATTTTATGTGCGCTGCAGTGGCAGGGGGTCCTCCACTGGGGGCGCCACCACTTTTGCATCCGTTCTGGAGCACCAGGAGTCGGTGGTCCCCGGGAATTCCCCGTGAGCAGCCCCGTTGGGGTGGTCATTTGGTCATTTTTGCACATTTGGTCATTTTTTACATCTGGGGGTCCCCCAGGGACCTGGGGGTCCCTGGGGCTCCGGGGGTCCTTGGAGGTTGTAGTTTGGCAGGCAAGGAGTGTGTGTGTAAAATCTGGCATGGATCGGGTCAACGGGTGCGGAGATATAAGCAGGGAAAAAGTGTGACGTGTGACGTGTGAGCACATTTGGTCATTTACATCTGGGGGTCCTCCAGGGACCTGGGGGTCCTTGGAGGTTGTAGTTTGGCAGTCAAGGAGTGTGTGTGCAAAATTTGGCATGGATGGAGGCAACGGTTGTGGAGATATGAGCAGGGCAAAAGTGTGACTGACTGACTGACTGACTGACTGACTGACTGACTGACTGACTGACTGACTGACTGACTGACTGACTGACTGACTGACTGACTGACTGACTGACTGACTGACTGACTGACTGACAGACAGCCGGTGGAGGTTTCTACAGTAAGTAGCTCCCTACGGTCGCAATCAGTATTATCCCCTGGTCTATACTGATTTTTTTTTTATTTTTTTTAAGATTTTGTTTTTGGGCTTTTTGCCTTTATTGGATAGGACAGTAGACTGACAGGAAATGGGGGAGAGACAGGGAGTGACATGCGGCAAAGGTCACCCGGATCGGGAATCGAACCGGCGACGCCGACAGGCATTGATACCGAAATGGCAATGCCTATATGGTATGCACCTGGTCCACTAGGCCACCAGGCGCCCCGTCTATACTGATTTAGAAGGCATTTGAGGAGTTATCAGGTCTTCATGGGTTCATTCCTATTAGGAAATGATGATGACTACAACATACCACTTTGGGTTTGAAAGGGGGCTCCACCTCCCTGGCCTCCAAGGCTGGCCAGTTGATTGTCTTGAAGAAGGGGTGTAAACGGATGTTGCCCACGATGCCCAGCCTGTGAGTGGGGTCTCTCTCAAACAGCTGCAGGGGGGCACAAGTAAAGAGACAGAATAAGACAGCCTGTGAGTGGGGTCTCTCTCAAACAGCTGCAGGGGGGCACAAGTAAAGAGACAGAATAAGACAGACTGTGAGTGGGGTCTCTCTCAAACAGCTGCAGGGGGGCACAAGTAAAGAGACAGAATAAGACAGACTGTGAGTGGGGTCTCTCTCAAACAGCTGCAGGGGGGCACAAGTAAAGAGACAGAATAAGACAGCCTGTGAGTGGGGTCTCTCTCAAACAGCTGCAGGGGGGCACAAGTAAAGAGACAGAATAAGACAGACTGTGAGTGGGGTCTCTCTCAAACAGCTGCAGGGGGGCACAAGTAAAGAGAATAATAAGGGATAACTTGGGATGTTGTTGCTGTTTCAGACAGATAGGTTATGTATAGAGGAATACATGGCATCACACAGGATGGCACACAGTCCAAACCTGTAGTGTTCATTTAAAGAACGATTACATTTTGGTTGAGATTTAGGTTGTAGATGTAGAGTTAAGCCCTTTGCACACAGACGCGTTTTTTTTTCCGCACGGAAAACAACGGACGATTTCATTTTTTAAAAGAAAACAATGATTCTCTATGACCTCATGCACACCGGCTCCGAATTTGCCATGCGGCAGGTGGCTGGGGCTGTGCGTTTTTTTTCCAGATCGAACCCAGTTCGATTTGTGCGTCTTGTCGCATGCGGTGAAAACTCATTGACTCCTTTTATGACTCCTCTTCGGATCCGCAGTATGGATTCCGCACAGCCTTGCACACCAAATCCAATGCGTTTTAATCAAGCAGCAAACGGAAAGAAACGCAACGGTCCTGTGTGCAAAGCCCTTTACCATGCCATGATGTAACTGATGTAGCATTATGATGTAACAAGTATGAAGTAACAAACATTGGCAAGATATCGCCAATAGTTGCTCCGTTGATGGAAAGAAAAACATAATCCCAACATATTCTCCCCACTGACTTACAAGTGAAACAGATGTCAAAGCCTGTTTTAACACAAACCAATCAGATTTTGTCAATGTACTGTATAACATTACAAGGCCCTAATTTTTTTCAGAATGAAAATGTCCTGTTTCCCAGGATCCTGGAAAGTAAAATCAACAGGAAGTTGACATTTTTATTTAAAAAAAATAATAACACAGAAGCAGGTATGTTATATACAGTCGACAGTTCTAAATTAGTGATTTTGAGACCTGTTTCACCATTCAAGACTCATTTGAACGATCGATTTTTATTCAATGGAGCAGCTACAGAAGCTACAGATGTCTTACCAATAGAGTGTGACGTAATTTACACATCCTACCTGGTTCACGGTTTTCTTCCCCCATTCTGAATTCCCATAGACCTTTTTTCATATGGCGTCATATAAGAACTGTGTTCCAATTATAAACAAATGATCTCAGCGGTTTGACTCATAATGGATATGAAGAATCAACTGATGGTGAAAAAACGCTAATATTACTGTCGCCGAATTCGTTACATTTTTGCTAGAAACAGGCTTTATCACTTATGAGTGACTGACTATAATAAACCATACAGAGCCACCTTGCCGACAATATCGCAAAGACCGTTTGTTTATTTTTGGACCACAATGCTTATATGAGATGATTTAAGATGACCCAATGTTATTCTCTGTAGAGAATTACTTCTGTGGAACCGGGGGATGAGCGAGTCACGTCATGACTTCACTGTTCTATATTTGGAGGTACATTATGGAAAGGTAACGTTCCTTTGAACTGTGTGAAAACAGAGCGGTTTCATTGTGCAGACAGAGTGAGGCGGTAGAGTTACAAACCCTCTCCATGAGGTCTTTGGCCTCCTTGGTGATCCAGCGGGGGTAGTGGGGCGTGTCCATGCGGATGGACTCGAACAGCTCGTCCTCGTCGTCGCCGTGGAAGGGCGACTGGCCGATGAGCATCTCGAACAGCAGTACCCCGAACGACCACCAGTCCACCGAGAAGGAGTACTTCTGTCCCAGCAGAATCTGATGGAGGAGGACGATCACAACACAAGTTAACACCACTTCAACAGGGGGTCCGGGACCCCTAGGGGATCCTCAGAGTTACTACAGTGGTGCCGCCGAAATCTTTGTGTGATAGATTTTTATTATTTTCTACTTTAACCACTTGAACCCTAGCGTCCATATTCTGAGAACTTTATCCAAAAATAGCAGGTCCACAGGCTAACAACGACTCGTGCTGCGAGGTGTTGTGAGCTTGTAGATCGGCTATTTTCGGCAAAGAGGTTTGGTGTAGAGGGGAAAAAGAGCAGACTAAGTACAGAGTGAAAGGTCAAGTTTATTAAGTATTGACGGTTCAAGTGGTTAAATATCTGAAAACACAAATTAACATGAATCCAAAATACACTGATGATTGTGCTGTCAAACGATGAAACTATATGGGATCTATTAACAGGTTGTGGGGGTCCCTGCTTCAGGTCTCTCTCTCTCAACTAAGGGGTCCTTGGCCTGAAAACATTGAAGACCCCTGATCTACAGTTTCCCAAACAGACAAACCCCATGTTGGGGGTTGTGAGTAAATATCCCCTTTATTATGTTTCCTACATCTACAAGATTTAAACAACAAAAACTTTTCATAATTTCAAAAATATTTAATAAATAAAATGAAAAAATCTTGGCAGCAGTGTAAATAGCCAATCTACAAGCTCACAACGCGTTGCACAGCAACGCGTTGTGAGCTTGTAGAACTGCTATTTCAACGCGATGCGAGGTGTTGTGTGCTTGTAGATCGTCTGTTTTCACTAGATTTGTGCGACAGTCTTGTATGATGAAGCAGGGCTTTGCTTTACCAAAAGACGTACACATTTGAAACTTGGAGATACAAGGTTTCTGCCCGACAGTGACAATATTTTAGTGATTATGTTGCGAGGAAAACGTTGAGATAATAGCCATTTTGGTTAGAACTGACTGAAAATAACTTTGTACTTCACGTTTAAAATGATACTAAATATTTTTTCAAGTGTCCAAATAAATTCCAGATATTATCAAATGATCTCACGGCACCCCTGGACTGCCGTCGCAGCACCCCAGGGTGCCCCGTCACCCACTTTGAAAACCCCTGATCTACACTAATCAGGGACAAAAGAATGGCTGCAGATCCGTACCTCTGGAGCGATGTAGTCTGGTGTACCACAGAAGGTCGTGGCTCGGTTCTCTCCAAACACGTTCTCCTTACACATGCCGAAATCTGCTATTTTAATGTGTCCCTCGTGATCCAGCATTACGTTGTCCAGTTTTAGATCTCTGGAGACAGATAGACAAAAAGGGTATTTTATTTATTAACGCTGAAACACATGGATAAATACATTTCCGGTGCCTACTGTACATTCATTCATTCAGTCATTCATTCAAGATTAATTTATTCTCGAAATTACATTGAGTCGTTAGACTCATTTGCAGTGTAATATAATCACTGTTGAAAATAAATTGCACCTAGGGATTGAAAAATAGAAACCAAGACAAAATTAAAAACAATGACACACTGTGGTGTTGGGGGCAAACACTTGCTAATAAAAATACAGTTTATAGTGTTGTTTTTACAAAAGAAACACATTGGGCCCAATTCATCAAGTACTTTATGGCCAAATTACACAGATATTTTGATCTTACGGGCATTTAGGACAATTCCCAAGTTAAGGGTCAGATTCAGCAATGTTTTTTTTGTCTGGGATTTTGAAGGTAAGACAGAAATATAAGCCAGATTTAGTCACTTTATTTACACTATATTTACAAGCAGATTGATGAATCAGGCCCATTGTGTGGAATGGTTATTGTGACTAAAAGTATACCAGTGAAAGATAATATCGAAAATGTCGTTTAACTGAAAAAGTTGCACAGTATGGCCTTCAGTGCATGCATATCTATCTATGCCAGGGCTAGGCAACCTTAGGCACTGGTGCCAACATTGGCACAGGGGAGGGTGATCACTGGCACACTGGCAGAAGTGTGAGGGGGAGGATCTTTCTTTTAAAATAAAATATTTAAAGAAAATGTAAATTAAATGAGGTCCCCTCACATCTTGCAAATGACATCCTGCGCATAATTAATTCTCCGCCTGAGGAGGTGGGTGAGTTATTTCTCTGAGTCTAATGAGCATTACATCCTGATGTGAAAGAAAATAGTTCAAAAGAAGAAGAAGAAAAATAAATATTGTGTTGGAAATATTTCATATTGATGTGGTGTCATAATTAAACTTAAATGTTGATATGGCACACTGACTATCAAGAAAATAAAATCATGGCACTGTGTCCAAATGTCCAAAAGTTTGCCGACCCCTGATCTACCGGTATGTCGTTGTCGGGTGAAAACCTTGTATGTCCAAAACCGTTCGTTTTGTATTTATCATCTAAAAAATATACTAAACTAGTGAAAACAGCCGATCTACAAGCACACAACGCCTCGCACCGCGAGGCGTTGTGTGCTTGTAGATCGGCTGTTTTCACTAGTTTTGTGCGACAGTCTTGTATGATGAAGCAGGGCTTTACTTTACCAAAATACGCACACATTTGAAACTTGGAGATACAAGGTTGCTGCCCGACAGTGACGATGTGTATGCAGATGCAGCCAATGCTTATGCTCCCACCTGTAGATGATCCCTTTGGTGTGCAAGAACTGAAGGCCGCAAATGATCTCGGCCGAGTAGAACCTAGAGAGAGAGAGAGGACAAGAAAAGAAAAGAAAAAGGGCCGGTTAAGAGCGACACGATGTCAACCACCTGCCTGTGAAAATCTGGCTGATTGAAACGTATGGCAGGGTTTTCTGTTAGCTGCTCTCTCACCGCCCTCCCTCACTGTTTGGGAGCTCAACACCGCTGTCCTGTCCCTGTTCGGGGCAGGTGAGCTGAATTATTAAGCAGGACATTTGTATGGTGTAGGAGACGAGGTGAATAATGCTCTCATAATGGGAAACCTGAGCGCAGGCCATCAGCTAGGAGATTAGCCCGTCAAGGCCGGGAACACGCCTCTGTGTGTCATGTAACCACTTTAACTATTCTTTTATTTATACTTTGGCTATTCAAAAATAGCAGATATACAAGCTCATAGCGCGGCACCGAGTGCCACGCTATGAGCTTGTAGATCTGCCATTTTTGAAAAAGAAACGCATACATTCGTGCAATATCTGAATATATTTTCTTTTAAAGCGAGCATACAGGCGGCTACTACTCGAAACTGGTAAAAGAAAACAAAGCCTATCCCCCTGACATTTCTATTGTAAATACCTGTTTTACGACAGTGTCTTTTTTTTTTACATTTTCAGCATAGTTCTGTGTTTTATTTGTCTGTCATTCTATGTTATATGAGTTTAAAAAAGGAACCCAATTGAAACAAGCCCAAAAGCTTTTTTAAGGAATCCCTTTATGTGACCTTGTACCAGTGAACTGTACTGTCATGAAACTGTACCTTTTCCTAAGCAAACTTCTAATAAAGTCTTCAATCAATCGATCAATCAATCATATATTTGCTTCTGGGGGGGGGGGGGGTCCCCTGGAACAACATATTTTGAGATGGGGGTCCACGGCCAAATATAATTCTAGGGGTCATTGGCATTAAAAACTTTGAGCACCACAGATAAAGAAACATGCGTCTTTCAGAAAGCCATTAGGATTTAGAAGACATTTTGAAGGATGCCAAACAAAAACAAGTTTTACTCTTATTATGTACCTAAAAAGACGTAAGGATAAAGTACAACCTTGAACCTTGATTTCTGTGTGTTTCTCAGGTCTTGGTGCGTTAGCCTATCACTGACCTGCTTCTCTTGCCATCTGTGTCAGGAGGAACAGATTGGCTCCTGATAGGAAACCGAGAAGAGAAGCCACCACCACCGCATCACCCAGCGGCTGCTGCTGGCCCCGGGTTGCCACGGCCGCTTAACCCATTTAGAACATCATTTTATGCTTTAACTATTGAAAAATAGCAGATATACAAGCTCACAGCGCGGCACCGAGTGCCGCGCTGCAAGCTTGTAGATCTGCTATTTTTGAAAAATCGTGAAAATTAGAATTTTGACCCGATTCTATAAGTGTCTTTTGAATCCTTCTAAGATTAAAAAAAATATATATGTTTCTATGTCAGCAATCTGGTTAGCCATCGTCAAAGAAAAGGTCCTTTTCGCTTAACTGGAGCTCAGTTAGTCTGTTCTTGAGAGACTGCTATGTCAGTGGTTCTCAAACCTTTTCATGTGAAGGACCCCCAAAATTATATGTATTTGGCCATGGACCCCCATCTCAAAATATTGTATCAGGGACCCCCCCAGAACACAATATTTGAGTTACAAATGTTCACTTTGGGGCGCCCGGTGGCCTACTGGTCTAAGCGCATACCATATAGGCATTGATGCCTGGCGGCGTCGCCGGTTCGATTCCCGATCCGGACGACCTTTGCCGCATGTCTCTCCCCATCTCTCCCCTGTTTCCTGTCAGTCTACTGTACTATCCAATAAAGGCATAAAAGCCCAAAAACAAATCTTTAAAAAAAAAAAATGTTCACTTTAAAAATGAGATATTCAAATAGTTGCAAAAATGTTCATGATTTTTCAAAAATAGCAGACCTACAAGCTCGCAGCGCGGCACTCGGTGCCGCGCTGTGAGCTTGTATATCTGCTATTTTTCAATAGTTAAAGCAGTCAATAATTCTAGGCCTAAATGGGTTTAATATAAGTGACTCTGGGCCTGTTTTTCTGTAAAGCTGCTTGTTAGTTTTTTTTTTTTTTTATAGCCTTGTGTATTTGCTTATTTGGGCTTCCTTCCTATTGTTGTTTAATCCAGTGGTTCTCACACATTTTCACCTCAAGGACCCCCAAATGAAATGTGCATCTGAAAATATTTTGGGCCAGGGACCCACGTGCCAGATTTGAGTATCCCACATTTGTCACATCTTTTTTTTTGAAGGATATAAGCAAAATCTTATATATTTTTTTAAAATAAAATCGATCATCATTTTAAATCAATTAAATCCATTAGTTCAACTAACTGTTGCATCGGTGCCCGGCCTCGACCCGACCCGATACGCGGTTTCCCTGAACCGGCACGCGTGTTCCCCGCCGCAGCGGGGAGTGCAGTGTCTGGCCTCGACCCGATACGCGGTTTTCCGGAACCGGCTCGAAAGGTTCGAAATCTCCATATGCGGAGCTGATGTCTGACATCAGGTTTTTTCGGAACTGGCACTGTGTCTGCAACATAGTCTGACATAAGAGGCGTTTCCATAAAGCCACTTTTTGCGCATTAACGGCTTAGTCGCAAAATGTTTTTATGGAAACACTTCAAAATGCGAATAAACTTTCATTATCCGCAAAAAAGATTATCCGCTTGGAGGAGGAGGATTTTGAGGCTTAATCGAATAAACTAAATGCGCAAAAGTGAATGGAAACGGGTCAGACAATACATTCGAATAAAGTATGATGTTCTAGGTCCATTTCCCTTGCCGCTTTGTCCATGGTATAGCGTTAGCCCACAAAACAAACCTGTTGTTTGTTACACACGGAGTGACACGGACCATGTGTAAATTCCTCCCGTTTTAAGCCATCGGTGGCGAGCAAACCCTTCCTCATCCCACGGTGTTGCGTGCCTGAAGTGCCCAATCTACAAGCTCACAGGCACAGCAGCTCGCATCCACGTCTCCGCGCCGTTGTGAGCTTCCAGATCGGCCACCTGACCTTCCAGAGGACGCTGAAACTGCCACTGTGCAGCGACGCGACCGCGGTTTTCCCGGTGAATCGGTAGCTTTATGTATTGAGAGGAACTCTTGCCAATTTCGTAAGAGACTCGTCGCCAATTGTAATATATTTAAAAGTTATTTGGGGCCATGATGATGACGACATGATAATCCCTTCTTCCCACTACTAGACAGCGACCGAGTGACAGCAGTCAGACGTGCAGACGGTGCAGTGCTCAGGTACGGTCTGAAAAAAAACAGCCTGATCAACTCTTGCGACGTCGCTAATTCGAATGACACCCGCAAATGGAAACATGCTAAATTCGCTTTGTCTTAATGCGTATTTCTGATAATTCGCTTCCCTAATTCGATTAAGTTTATGGAAACGCCACTATAGTCTGAGGCACAGACAGATACAGAGATCTCCATCATGGGCATAAAGGGACACAGACAGACAGATACAAAGATCTTCATACACGGGCATAAAAGGGACACAGACAGATACAGAGATCTCCATATATGGGCATAAAATGGACGCAGACAGACAGATACAGATATCTCCATATATGGGCATAAATGGACACAGGCAAACAGATGGTCAAAACGGGTCCTATGACAAAAGGTATAATGGGGTTTGCATTAAAGGGTGGCGCATTCGTTTCCTATTTATGTGAATATTGATGTGAATATACTCATGAACCTTTTGTAACCTAAATGTCACACTGGGCTCCAACTTGGACCAAATATGGACATTCTATGACGGCACACTAAACGACATCATAGTAGTGACATCATTGACTGGCTTCCTATATAAAACGGTCTCGTGTTCAATGATACTGTCTTACAGAGCAAGCTGGTGAAAGTGTTGTTTCAGGACAGTGTTGTTGCTGAAGGTCTGGCAGATAATGCACTGTACGGTGAAGCTGCGAGGAGCCCCAAAGATCACCGATTGTGTCGCTGTATCGGCGGGACACAAAGTGTACGCATTCGGAGGTTACAAAAGGAACGCTAGAATTAGAAAACCTGCAGAAGGAGAAGATCAGATCAACGTGTTCGTCTTCAACACAGTGTCTTTGAGATGGACGACGTTGCCCCCGGTCACTACAACGAGTCACTGGGGGCGACGTCATTGGGGGTACCTCGATGTTCCCTGTGGTCGCCGTGGCCACACGGCCGTGCTCATTGAAGACATCGTCTACATCTGGGGAGGAGGGAAGCTTGTGCATGAGCTTTGCAACAACTTAGTTCTTTATGCATTTAGGGTTGACACGCACAGATGGATCACAGCTAGGGTTTCTGGGGCCGTTCCAAAGAGCAGACTGGACCACTCAGCCTGTGTCTGGGGGAAGGTCATGTATGTCTATGGAGGATGGACCTGGGATGGATGCCTTAATGACATCTACAAGCTGGACACCACCACCATGGTCTGGTCTTTGATTAACATCGGAGGTACTCCTCCGCCTCCTCCTTCGTCAGGTCACTCTGCCACCATCATCGGGACGAAGATGTTTGTATTTGGGGGCGAAGGGGACCAGGAGCATTGCCTCGATGTCAGCGTGTTTGACACGGAGACCAACTGCTGGCTGGACACTCATTCTGCACGGCTTCTTACAGAAGAACGCTGGAAGCATTCAGCCTTTGCCTACAATGGAGAGCTGTACATATTTGGTGGTAAGAAACATAAGCCTTCTGAAACCTGCAACGACATGTGTAAACTCAGTCCAGAGAGCTTCTCCTGGAAGGAGGTTAAGCTCAAGGTGAATAAGTCATTTTGGAGGACGGGGAGCAACAGTTGCATGGTGGGAAGTCGTGTGTTCATCTTTGGAGGTGATAAATGGGGCTTCACGCCCAACGGTGACCTGTACATCCTAGACTTGAGTCCTAGTCTTAAGACGCTATGCAAGCTAGCGGTTATTCAGTGCTGCCTGGAGCAGTCAGGACTCCCACACAACATCAGGTGGGAACTGGAGAATTGCAGGAGAATTACATACCAAAGATGACTGCCTTAACGACCAATTTTCATAAAGGATTACTGTACTGAAGTACTACATTTGAGGTAGGGTTGTTCGATTAATCGATTTTTAATCGTAACCCGTTTTTTTTCCTTTGGACGATTTAAAAAAATGGAAATCGTAAAATCGATTTTCACTTTAATTAGGGAAATTCTTACTCATTGGAGCCTTGCACGCGCAAAAAGTACACAGCCCCGTCCTCCTAAAGCAGGACGACAAGGTCCGACACCAAATTAATACTACTTTCTATCTGATGTGTAATTTCTTTGATGCGCGTTTAGCGCACGTCAGACTGAGCAGAGTTCACCACCGCACTGCGCTCACTCGCGATGGTTCAAGCAGCAAACAGAACAAAACGCTGCTGAGCTGGTAAACTTACTTACTTGTTGTAGTTTGAAAGAAGCTTATTAATTCTGTGTTACCCACCTACTGACTGTAGTCTCCTACTGTCCCTGTCACTGTGTTAATTTTGCGTCGGGAAGCGAAGCGCTTCGCCTCCGTTTACAATCAGTCAACATCTCCGTGCATGATTGGTGCAGGGCAGGGGCGTAGCCAGGAATTACATTTTGGTAGGCGAAATGCCTACCAAAATGCCTCACCAGCCTCCAAGAGCGAGAGACAGCCGCTGATACGAACGACCTACGGCCTGGTCGCGACCTAGGCCACGACCTGGAGGTCGTAGGTCCCGGTTCTGGAGGTCGTAGTTCGCGGTACATACTTGTTAGGTCGCGGCCGGTCTAGTTTCGCGACCCCCGGCCGTGGTTGCGCCACCTCGGTCGTCCCCGGGCCGTTGTTGCGCGATCGGGCCGTTGTTCAGCGACCTGGGAAGTCCGCGGTCGTATTTAAAAGGTCTTTTTGCAGAATATTCTAGAGCAGCAGCGCTATTCAACCTTTTGAAGCTTGTGATTGGCTGAACCGGAGGTAGGAAGCGCTCCATTGTAGTCACTTGGACCGCGCGAGGTGCACCAAAACCTATCCTTAACCCTAACCCCAACTCTAACTCTAACCCTAACCTTAACCCTAACCCCAACTCTAACCCTAACCCTAACCCTAACCCTAACCCTAACCCTAACCCTAACCTGCCGACACTGAGTAGCTAACCTGCCGACGCTGTTGAAAACGAGCGCTCCTTCCCTTAGCAAGCGTAGAGTTTCTAAACTCGCGTCCCTTCCCTTAGCAAGCGTAGAGTTTCGATCGCGGCGCTCCTTCCCTTAGCAAGCGTAGAGTTTCTAAACTCGCGTCCCTTCCCTTAGCAAGCGTAGAGTTTCGATCGCGGACTTCCCAGGTCGCTGAATTACGACCGAGATCGCGCAAAACCTCCAGAACCGGGACCTACGACCTCCAAGTCGTGGCCTAAGTCGCGACCAGGCCGTAGGTCGTTTGTATCAGCGGCTCTTGCTGCCAAGAGCTGGCTTGTTTTGGCTGTTTTGTCACTCACTATTGATAATGAAACACTAAGGACGCTAAGTTGTATGTGATTGTTGCACAACTAAAGTTATTATTATTAATACCCTTATTGTTTTATTGCATTTTGCTATTTGGCTATATAAAAAAAATCAAAAAATGAAACAATAATGAAAAAAAAAATCATTTCCTTGCATTTTTTAAATGAAAACAAAATAGTTGAAACAATGTATTATTCTTTTAACAAAAAATCGAAATCGAAATCGAAAATCGGGATTTCAGAGAAAATAATCGAGATTTTATTTTTTGGCCATATCGAACAACCCTAATTTGAGGTACTGTTTTCTTTCCTTTATGTATGTCTATTTAAAAAAAAAAGAGTGCTTCCATCTTAAGACTTACATATTATTCTAAAGTTGTGCCTAAAAGCCTCCACGCGTATTCTTTGAGTCACAGTCTTTGAGTTGTTGTGTCCATGAATTGAATACCAAGGACTTCCGACGTAAAAAAGGCCGTAAAAGGACTTATTTGGGATGCTGCTTTTAGGCTTAGGTTTAACTCTCTTGAGGAGAACTTGACTGACTGACTGACTGACTGACTGACTGACTGACTGACTGACTGACTGACTGGCTGACTGACTGATAGATAAATAATGAGGATAACATCCGTGAAAGCGAGCCCACAACTAGACGCTTGCCAGGGACCCAAACTAGTGAAAATAGCAGATCTACAAGCGCACAATGTGTCGCTTCGTGCCGCGTTGCGAGCTTCTTCATGAAATTAATAATAATTAAAAACTAAATGTAGGAAACCAAAAATTAAGGGAAAATGTGTCCGCAACCCACAAATGGGTAGTGACCCGATGTTTGGCATACAGTGCCCTAATGGGTCCATTTGTTTTCATTCGTACGCTCTCAAGAGCTATGGGGGTCTATGGGCCTAATCTAAAGCATACTCCACTTGGGTCCTAGGAATGAAAGGGTTTGCGAGAATCTAATTGTAAGGTTGAAGATAAATGATGTTTTTTGTAAAAGCTGCGAGGCTGGATCATCTATCTGTGGCACTGGGTTAAGAGGTGAGCAGCAGCCATTGGATGAACAGAGCCTTTGTGCTGATAATGAGTTGACTGGAAACTCCACAGTTCAGCTGGGTTCAGGGGTGTCACAAGGGGTGGGGGGGGGGGGGGAGTGGCACTGAGTTACGAGGGCCCAAGGTGGAAGGGCCTTAATTATTTTATACTTTACAGCTATTGAAAAATAGCAGCTATACAAGCTCACAGTGCCATGCTGCGAGCTCGTAGATCTGCTAGTTTTTTTAAAGTCGTGAAAATGTGTGCAAATCTTTGAATATATATGTATTTTTAAGTGAACATTTGTAACTAAAATTTTGCTTCTGGGGAACTAAATATTTTGAGATGGGGGTCCGTGGCCAAATACATATCATTTTGAAAAAAAGTTTTCACATGAAAAAGTTTGAGCGCACTGACATAGAAACAAAGAACAAAAAAACCTTAGAAGATTTTAAAATATTCAAAGACTTGCAGAAATGTTCACGATTTAAAAAAAAAATTGTAGATCTACAATCTCGCAGTGAGCTTATCTGCTATTTTTCAATAGTTAAAGCACAGAATAATGCATAATAATGCGTTCCCAGTTCATGGGGGGCCCACAGTGAATCCTTGTACCCAGCAGGGCCCAGAATTTGGAGTGACACCCTTGCTGCTACAGCCTGGGGAAAACCATTGCATAACCAGGAAACCAAACCCAGGACAGACTTTTCCATTACCACTCCTCCTCCAGCCCGCGTAGGCTGGGAAACACAGGCGGGTACGTATGTATATAAATACCAAGGGTCTTCAACAGGGGGTCCGGGACCCCTAGGGCAGGGGTTCCCAAACTTTTTTGTCTCAGGGCACCCTATAAATATTTTTTTAACCGGAGGCACCCCTACATTATACATTTTCACTCCCAGCACCTTATATTTATAGCATATCGTCGTTGTCGGGTGGAAACCTTGTATGTCCAAAACCGTTTGTTTTGTATTTATCATCTATATTATAAAATGTACTAAACTAGTGAAAACCGCAGATTTCGCGAGGCGTTGTGTGCTTGTAGATCGGCTGTTTTCACTAGTTTTGTGCGACAGAGGTTTCTGCCTGACAGTGACGATGTTTTAGTGATTATGTTGCGAGGAAAGCGTTGAAATAATAGTCATTTTGGTTAGAACTAACAGAAAATAACCTTGTACTTCAAGTTTAAAATGATACTAAATATTGTGCAAATAAATTCCAAATATTATCAAATCTCACCCCTGGACTGCCGTCGCGGCACCCCAGGGTGCCCCGTCACCCACTTTGAAAACCCCTGCCCTAGGGGGTCCTCAGAGTTACTACAGGGGGTCCTCCAAATCTTTGTGTGATAGAAACCCTTTTCTCCTTTTTTATTCCACTTGAACCCTAGCGTCCATATTCTGAGAACTAGCCAAAAATAGCCGATCTACAAGCTCACAACGCTCGATCGGCTATTTTCGGCAAAGACGTTTGGTGTAGAGGGGAAAAAGAGCAGACTAAGTACAGAGTGAAAGGTCAAGTTAAGTATTGACGGTTCAAGTCGCTAATTGCGTATCCGAAAACACAAATTGACATGAATCCAAAATACACTGATGATTCGTGCTATCAAATAATCAAACTATATTGAATCTATGAAGAGGTTGTGGGGGTCCCTGCTTCATCTCTTTCTCAACGAAGGGGTCCCTGGCCTGAAAACGTTGAAGACCCCTGATAATTATATACTGTACTGTACATGCATGTTTACTGTGGGCCAACAATTAACGCACAAACGTGCTTGTTTGGTTAATGATTAACCCATTAAGACCGGCGGCCGAGTCTACAAAATGTCTACTAAATAAGTGGTTCTCAATCTTTTACATTTCAAGGTCTTCCCCTAACTCTGACAGTATACAAATGGAACCAAATGGACCCGTTAGGGTCCATTTGGTTCCATTTGTATACTGTCAGAGTTACAGACCTGGAAGGGTCAATTTAGACCCCTCTAAAGGAACCCACAGAGTCCCTGGAATCCACTTTGAGAACTGGAAAACGTATGTTTGTATATCTGTCTGTTCTCAAAACCTTTTCATGTCAAGGACCAACAAAATGTGATGTATTTTGGCCGTCGACCCCCATCTCAAAATGTTGTTCCCAGGACCCACCAGAAGCAAAGATTTTAGTTAAACATGTTCACTTTAAAATGACATTATATTCTAACACATTTTCACGGTTCTTCAAAAATAGCAGATCCACAAGCTCGCGCAGCGCGGCACGAATCTGCTATTTTTTTAATAGGATTGATGGTTAAAGTGGTTCTGATCTAAAAATGACACAAGATGCTTTCCCGATCTTGGTGGGTTAATGCATATGGTGAAGATGTTAAGTCAATGTTCTCTCCCTCTCTCCCTCTCTCTCCCTCTCTCTCTCTCCCTCTCCCTCTGTCTGTGAGGGTAAACTATCCACCCTGGCTTGTGCGCTGACAGAGAGGAGGGCTATAGAGCAGATGCCAACGTAGGATCGGGTGTCGCTGGTCGTTTGTCAAAGCAGAGAGGAACTCATGTCGTCCGGTGACCACGACGGGACCACAGCCTCCGACAGCCAGCTGCTCCGCTACAAACCACCGTACGGTGCCAGACAACAATGGTGTTGTTCAGGGACGTGCAGAGAATGTTAGAGAGGCAGGGGCTGAAATCTCTAAAAGGGCCTTTTGGTGGAAATATCGAAAATAGCAGACCTTGACGCATTGTGAGCTTGGAGGTCGGCTATTTTCAGTGCTTCATACCACACTTAACTATAGTACTGGAGATGTGGCGAGAAGGCATGGATTTCTACACAGAGAGGGCAATTCTTTCAACATAAGATGTTGCATTCAAGTTCAGGAGAGTTTGGACAAGGCAATTGTCTTGAATGCTGCCTTCAGGTATGGCATGGAAAGAGGGGCATTTACATTTCTTTCACCATAGTAGAAACTGAATTCATGGTCTGGAGAGGGCACTTTTTACAGATGGATAAAAGGGCAGGGGCTCAAGCCCCCTTTGATGTCTATGTGTGCACGTACCTGGTGTTGTTGTGAGACGAAAGGAGAGCGAGTAAAGAACTCTCAACGGGGGATTTGGTGGTTATTAAACTAGATTTTTAGAAAAGTGGTTTCCCGAACCTTTTTAGCTCAAGATCCTAAAGAGAAGTCAAATGTTTCCCCCGGACACAAACTAGTGAAAATAGCAGATCTACATGAAGCTCGCAACACGTCGCTTCACGCCGCATTGCAAACTTGTGGATCTTCTTTTTTCATTACTTCTTAAACGTTTTTTATTATAATTATTATTATTTATGGAGATTATTAGATTCTTTGATTTTATTCATGAAATACTTTTGAAAAATGTTGGAATTGTTTTCAGTTGATGAAACATATATTTTTTTGTTTAAACTTTTCAAAGTCTTTTGAAATGTTTTTCTAATTTTTTGAAAAATAATGGGGATACAATTGGTGATCCAAACATGGGTTCCGACTAACCGTTTGAGATACTGTGTTTTAGAATGTTCTAATGTGGGTCAAAACATCAGCAATCCATTCAGCCACGTCTGGCCGTCACAGTGCCACTGTGTTAAGGGTTTCTTGACCATGAAAAATAGTAAAGGCCTCAAATGAAGAGTGTGTGTACAGTTACAGTATGTGTACAGTGTAACAGACCTCCCCTGCCCCCTCACTATGTGTCATCATAACACAGTGGCTGCTGCTCTCTCCCTACAAGGCCAGCACATTCCATGGAGGATCCATGGAGGGAAGCCCATCCATGATCAATCAGGGTGTAGTAGTGTACCAGGGCCGGATGTAAGCTCTAGTAGTAGGTGGGGCGAGAGGAAATGCCAGGGGGGCAACCTTTTTAGGGGGTCATAACGCCAGAAATGCATAAAAACCTATGCATTTTGGCACACTTATACCAATGACACACCACACCATGCTGTGTACAGTACAAGTCACAGAACTTAAGAAATAAAATACACAAAAAAGTAAAAAAAAAAAAAAGAAAACAATCACACCCGTGTGAACTGAGCGGTGGTTTACCCACCTCATAGATCATGTGTACCGATTTTTGTGACATTTGAAGAAAATATGTAGGAAAAGGAGCAAAAAGTGTGTTTTGGAGAAAATTCAAGATGGCGGAAAATCTATCCTGGCCTATATGGGGAGATGCGTCTTGACCCAAGGAATCCAGGGAAAAAAGAATTTTAATTTTCCGATCTACGGTTCAAGAGTTACGGCCAAAACGTAAAGTGGGCCGTTATAGCGCCAAGGCCGAGTGATGTAATTATTTTTCGATTCATTCTAAAAATCATTATGAATCTCCTCTCCGAGGTTTGAAACTGTAGCTCCAATGGTTTACGAGAGAAAAATACTTGAAAGTGATTTCTTGCATTGTCCCATTATAAGTCAATGGGGACAATTAAGCGTCGTTTTTTGCCGATTACGTCGGCATGGTAAGGCGGATCGGAACGAAAGGTAATAGCACACCATTCCCGGCCAAGCCGCACATTTTGATGTATATATTGCGCGAGTGGCGTAAATGGTGCGGCACTAGTTACGCGCCGAAGTTTAGGCTACATACAGACACGGACGGAGACAGACAGACCCACACACACGGCCACGTATAGGAGCGTTGTGACCACCGCTCAAAAAAAACACAAAAAAAACAACAAAAGGTTAAAGAAATGATAAATAATGTGATGACAAAAGACAGACATGTTACTGGTGTGATAGCTATATAAACTGATGTGATTGACAAAGATGAATGCAAATGATACTATAAACTGATAGATATAGATTGATACACTGATATGAGACTAGATGGATGATAGATATGATACTGGATAGATTGAGACACTGAGATGACACTAGATGGATGATAGATATGATACTGGATGGATAGATTGATACACTGATATGACACTAGATAGATAGACAGACAGACAGACAGACAGACAGACAGACAGACAGACATGACACTAGACAGACAATGACATTATATTTCCTCCAAATTTGCGACAAGGAAAACAAAAGCACGCATCTAGCTTCACTGAATATTCCAGCCATGGTCTTCCTCCACGGTACCAGCCCGGGCTGAATGCGCGTGCTGTCTTGCCAAAATGACGTTTTGGAAACACAAGATTAGCGGGCTGTGATGGTGCTGTTGTGCTTAAGCCAGTGCTGTTAGCAGCGGCCACTGCTGCGTCGTGTACGGCGAAGCTTTCAGCTTGTGTTGCCGTGCTTGTGGAACTCAATTGGGGGTTAGGGTTTGGGTCGGGTCGAGGAGCAGCAGCTCTACCTCCTGCTCCCTGTGTGCTGTTATCGGCGCCCGCTGCTGCGTTGCGAACGGCGACGCTTTCAGCTTGTTGCCGTGCTTGTGGAACTCAATTGGGGGTTAGGGTTTGGGTCGGGTCGAGGAGCAGCTGTACCCCGAGTCGACGACGGCTCGGAACCTGCCTCTGGACTGACTGGAGCCGTAGCAGCAGTGCTACTCGCGTCGCGAGGTTTAGAAACCAGAAATCGACGCATATTGACCGAAAGAGCCAGAGAAAGAGAACAGAAGTTAAAGTGAAACAAGCTGCAAGCACAACTAAAAAACAAACTGTTCCTTCTCTCGATTAGTTCCTTAATGCGCTGGACAAAACTGAAGTTAGTTGGCAACCAGAAGTGGTGCGTGTACTTGTCTGTCGAGACGAGACTGACTGCTGTTCCCTCCTACGCATTCAACGCATATCGGGGGCGGAGCTGCTGGCCTGGCTGGAACATTATTATTTGTTTTACTTCTTTTGAGGTGCAGAGAGGGAGAGAGATGGCATTGGCGATCGGAGTTTTTAAAATGTATATATAATGAAATGGTGTTGGTTTTGGTGGTGCGACAGCTGTAGCATAATATAAAAAAAAAGAAACAAAAAAAAAAAACGAAATATATATATTTTTATTTTTTCATGCCATCTTGTTTGGTGGGGCAGACAGGGCATTTAGGGGGGCAATGCCCCCCCTTGCCTATGGGGAGATCCGGCCCTGTAGTGTACTATAGTTAGTGCAGTGGTTCTAGGGTGTAGTAGTGTACTATAGTTAGTGCAGTGGTTCTAGAGTGTAGTAGTGTACTACGTATAGTTAGTGCAGTGGTTCTAGGGTGTAGTAGTGTACTACGTATAGTATAGTTAGTGCAGTGGTTCTCAAACTTTTCTGACTCAGGGGCCGTCAGGGCACACCTGGAAATAACATTTTCCATCCACGGCACCCCTGAATTACAGGGCATTTTTGGGTTATGTCTTATGTCATATTATGCTACGTAAATCCTACTAATGAACGACCGAATGTCTGTCTGTCTGTCTGTCTGTCTGTCTGTCCGAAAACAGAGCCCACATTTGGAGATAACTGCCATCACTGATACTGCCTCCTGTACTGCGCATGCATCTCCGCAATGGTAACAGCTGCATGCTGAAACAGTGCCCAAATTTGGAGATGACTGACATGATGACATCACTGATACGTCTGGGTTCTCCAACATTACTTCTGAGACTCCTACATTCAATCCCTCACATACTGTGCACACCCTATAAGCCAAACTGCACATAATTCGGAGCACATATGTTCGAATGGGCAAGGACTAGTAAACGTATATATGCTAATCTTTCCCCCTAAGGTACAGTATGTCACGGAGGAATATCCGTTTCCATTAGAACAGACAAAAAAAAGAACTTTATACTTGACGTTTAACCAGTTGAACCCCAACATCCCTATTCTCTGGGGAACGTTCATCAAAAATACCAGATCTACAAGCTCACAACGCATCACGTTGTGAGCTTGCAGATCTATTCGATGGAAGTTGGGGTAGTTGGGGGCAGATGGAAAAAGTACTCATCAAGTGCAGTGCAACTCAAGGTCTGTTTTACTAAGCATGGAGGTTTAACTGAAATGATTTTGATGAAAACGAAAACTAAACAAAATACTAGACAAAAAGGTGGAAGTCAAACTGAAATATATTAAGCAAAGATATTATGAAAACGGGCCTAGAGCCAAAAAAAATTGGCATGGAAACAACGAAAACAACAGAATGAAAGATCGATCTTTAAAATTAGGAATCCAGATACCAACAACTTTAGTTACACCACTGAAGAGATACATCAATCCTTTGAAAAATACTATACAAGGCTATACTGATGAATATTGATGAATTCCAAATATTCTGCACGCAACCCTGGACTGGTGTCACGGCACCTGACACCTGGTAAAGTGTTTGAAGTGAAAACCAATAACAGGGAGGTGAATGAAAAGAGAGAGAGAGAGTGAGAGTGAGAGAACACAGGCTACACTTGAAAGATATCTGGTTTCCATCAATCGCATGTGTCCGTGTTGCCTGCGCGAGCATGTTAGTACTGTGTTTGTGTGGTGATGGATTCATCCACCATCTCTGCGTGTGTGTGTGTGTGTGTGTGTGTGTGTGTGTGTGTGTGTGTGTGTGTGTGTGTGTGTGTGTGTGTGTGTGTGTGTGTGTGTGTGTGTGTGTGTGTGTGTGTGTGAGTGTGTGTGTGTGTGTGAGTAGGGTTGGGTATCGTCGGCGATACTTTTAATGGTATCGATTCACTGACGTCGATACTATCGAGAATCGGTTCACGTAAAAACGAACGATACCTTGTTTCGAACTTTCGATACTTTTGAATGCACCCCTTGCCGGTCGCATCTGTAACAGTTGGGCTACTGAAAGTTTAATGACTGCTTTAGTAGGCTACACTCGTTACTGTGTAAATAACCGAGAATAGCCTATAATGTTTATTATTATGATAATGATCCAACGTCTATAAAATAGCCTAGAAAAAGGCAAATAATAATAATAATAAATAAAAAGTATCGAAAATGGTATCGAAAAAGGTATCGTATCGATTCCCAGGTATCGAAAAAGGTATCGTATCGATTAAAAGGTGAACGATACCCACCCCTATGTGTGAGTGTGTGTGTGTGTGCGTGCGTGTGCGTGCGTGCGTGCGTGCGTGCGTGCGTGCGTGCGTGCGTGTGTGTGCGTGCGTGGTGGCTGGGTTACTCACGTGGCCCTCAAGAGGTCAAAGCGACCCTTCTCCTGAATGTGGAACATCAGGTCTCCTCCGTTCAGATACTCCATCACGAAGAACAGATGCTCCTGTCGACAAGAGTCACTGTCAGCTCTCATTCAGATACACACATAAGACAAGAGTCACTGTCAGCTCTTCATTCAGATACAGACATAAGACAAGAGTCACTGTCAGCTCTCATTCAGATACACACATAAGACAAGAGTCACTGTCAGCTCTCATTCAGATACAGACATAAGACAAGAGTCACTGTCAGCTCTCATTCAGATACAGACATAAGACAAGAGTCACTGTCAGCTCTCATTCAGATACACACATAAGACAAGAGTCACTAGTTGCGTTCCATAAAGCCTGTTAATGCGCATTAAGGGTTTTGCGCAAAAATCTTTTTATGGAAACACTTCAAAATTCGAATAAACTTTCATTATCCGCAAAAACTTTTATCCGCTTGGAGGAGGTGGATTTTGAGGCTTTATCGAATAAACTAAATGCCCATTAGTGAATGGAAACGGGTCAGACAATAAATGCGAATAAATGATGACGTTCTGGTCCATTATATTAGCATTAGTCCACAAAACAAACCGTCTGAACTCCGTGTTTAAATTCCTCCCGTTTTCACAACATGCCAGCTCTGCTGTAGCTCTTTACAGACTGTTGCGCAAAGACAACCTCCGACAGAACTTAAAACGAAGATTTGTTCAAGCTAAACTTATAACAAACTCTCTCAGTATCACGTTCAGTCCAAGGACTCCTTAGCTGAGAGAGAAGAAGTTGGAAACCCCCACTACATATTGTTGCAAACTTTTCCATAGTTTTCATAGATACAGTAGCTTCATAGATTAGTTTGACAGTATTGTCAATGTGTAGCGCTGTGTTGGATTCAGTATATTCAGACAGTTAACCACTTAAACCCTCAATACTTAAAAAACCTCTACTATGTCTTCTCTTTTTCCCCTACTCCAAACCTCTTATAACCGATCTACAACCTCACAACACAGTAGATCTGCTATTCCTAATGTTCCTCTCAGAATAGGGATGCTAGGGTTCAAGATTTGGTGGCCTCCCCTGTAGCAACTCTGAGGACCCCCTAGGGGTGACTAGTGTCATTAATTAAAGGGAGGATACCTTGGTCTGGAAGGTGGAGTAGAGGTGGGTGAGGAAGGGGTTGTCCCAGGCCAGGGCGAGGACTCTCTTCTCCACCATGGTGCACTCCACATCATCGTCCATCAGCACCACGTCCTTCTTCAGGGCCTTCACCGCAAAGTACTCCCCACGACCTTTCAACTCTGCCAAGAGCACCTGGGAGACAGAGGGGGAGAAACGCTAGTCGTTATAGGCTCAATTGTTTATCTGTTAAAATAGAAATATGCCTGAAAACTATCATGCTGTCGTGAGGACAACTCTGAACGTGACACAACACTTAAAAACACCTTCTACGACTCCAGAGTTGTCTATGCCAGTGTTTCTCAAACTTTCACATTTCAAGGTCTCCCCTTAACTCTGACAGGGTACAAATTGGAAATATATGTGATGGAGAGATTTACACACAAACTCAGGATACAAGAAGAACTGTTCCTGGAGAAATGGACTGAATATCTAACCCAACAGAATGGCAATGTTAAAAATTGACTAAAATGTGATAATCAAAATGATGTAAAAATGTTGACCCTGTGAAGTTATGTACAATAGTATGTAACAAACTGCAAATAAGAATTAAGTTTAACAAAAACAACAAAGATTAGACAACATGAAACGCGATGCTCAACAGTTGGGTGGAAAAGGTCAAAGGTCAAGGTCAAAAACAAGGGCAGAATCTTGGCAGTTGTGTTCAGTATAGGCTGCCCCCCGATACCCATAATGAACTCTTGGGTCATAGGGGTCAAAGGTCAAGGTCACAATTACGGTCAAGGTCAGAGTCGAGAACAGATGGGACGACTTTCGGGCTGGGAATAATCAGGTCAAGGTCACAAAGATGACCTTGAGATGTTGGTGCATGCAGGGGGTTGCATTGGTTTAATTCAGTGGTTCTCAACCCTTTTTGGCCGCGACCCCCAAAATAATCATATTTTAACTGGGGACCCCCTCCCACCCTGACGAGCACTAAGAGTTGAGGCATTACATTTTGTATAACACGGTTCTATAGTGAAAAAAAACGATCTACATGCTCACAACGCCTCGCAACGCGAGGCGTTGTGAACATGTAGAACGTCTATTCTCACAATTTCTGCCTCTAATATATCTGACAATTTGGCCAATGTTTAATTTGTCATTTTAGAGGTATTAGAAAGTCCTTCAATTGCCACTTTAGAAATGTGAAGATACCCTCTATAGTCTATTGACTTAAACTTTATGTTGGTTTGTTTGAGAGAGAAAACGATGTTGCACGTTAAGTTAATCATCTGGGGACCCCCTCCCCCCAATATAATTTGGGGGTCCCGACCCACAGGTTGAGACCCACTGGTTTAATTCATGCCTGTGATGACCATGGACATTGTACCGTACCTTTCCCTGGAACAGCTTCATTAAGTGACAGCGATAGCTTTTTGGTATCTTATGGTATCTTTATGTACCTTTCAGAGTGTAATAATAGGCCATGCACATGCTCAGGACAGAGATGAAGATTTAAGTGTTTAAGTGTCACTTCATAAAGTTGTCCCAGGAAAAGATGACAATGTTTGTATTTATTTTATGTTTATTTCATTTGATATGACAGTAGCATTAGATTTTTTAACATACATTTATACACAAAGACCAGGGTGTTTAGTGTTTTAGTCGGTGGCCTTAGGGTTTTTTTTTTCGTGCTAATCAGTCTAAAAGCGCCAAATTTTGCACAGAAGTAGCCCAGGGCTTGCTCTAATGATTTAGCTAGACCGCCCAAGTCGGCGACCTTCGGGGTCGTCACAGCGGCCAAATCAAGTTGGGCTCCCATCGACTTTCTATACAGGAGGAAAATACCCAGAGGATGTGAGGGGTCTAACTAGGGGTTTGTCATGATTCTGAATCCATTGCAAGCATTTGTTTTGCACACAAACATTCCCTGGGCTTTAAATGGCCCCACAAAACGCCCACAAAATGATGGTTTAGTGATGAGTCATCACTTTTCACAGTTTTGTGGGCATTTTGTGAGGCCATTTATAACCCAAGGAATATTTTTTGTGCAAAACAAATGCTTGCAATGGATTCAGAATCATGACCCCTCACATCCTACTTAAATACCCAGAAAAAAATGTTTTTCTGGGTATTTTCCTCCTGTATAGAAAGTCGATGGGAGCCCAACTTGATTTGGCCGCTGTGGCGACCCCGAAGGTCACCGACTTGGGCGCCCTAGCTAAATCATTAGAGCATGCCCTGGGCTAAATCTCTTTTAGACTGATTAGCACAAAATGACCATTCTATCTCCCTAAGGCCTCCGACTATTTGCAGCTAAACCCTAATTTATAACACCTGTCCACAGGAGGCTATTAAAAAAAAAATCTATAAATAAATAAAATAAATACATACATAACAATACATACACAAATACCACAAATATATACAGATACACGGTCCACAAAAATACATCCACAAATACATCGATTACAGGTATTAGGTGTGAGAAAGATTTAACACTTCTATTGAAAACATGACCATTGCGTTGGCATTTTTGATTCGGGTGGTGGAGAGGCTCTGTGCATTGCTGTAATTTCGGGTTTGGAGAAGGTGGCATACTGCAGTGGTCGTACAAACCAACACAAAGTTTAAGTGTATAGACTGAGGGTATATGTGCACATTTCTAAAGTGACAATTGAAGGACTTTTTAATAGCTTTAAAATGAAAAATTAAACATTGGGCCAAATGATCAAATATTAGAGGCAGAAATTGTGAAAATAGCCGATCTACCGGTACATGCTCACAACGCCTCGCGTTGCGAGGCGTTGTGAGCATGTATATCTGCTATTTTCACGATAGAACCGTGTTATACAAAATGTTATGCCTCAACTCTTAGTGCTCTTCAGGGTGGTGGTGGTGGTGGTGGGGGGGGGGGGGTCCCCTGTTAAAATATGATTATTTTGGGGGTCACAGCCTGAAAAGGTTGAGAACCACTGACATACTGTAGATGTTTCCTGTTCCGGGTCGGTTTCCCATAGCTGTGTTTGATTGGCTTAGCAGCAGATTTGAACCGGAACCACATGTAATGGTGTAACAGTTGGCTCGCCCTATAGACGGGGAGAGTGTTTTTTTACAGGTCTTTCAGTCCGAGTGTATCGAAAAAGCAACTGGGTTAAGACAGCGGATGCCTGTGATTGGCTGCGCGGAGGTGACAAAAGTCGGGGGGGGGGGGGGGGGGGGAAGATACACCTAAACCTAACCTTAAAGGAGTAGTTCACCCCCAAAATGACTTTTTTTCTATTGATTAGTCACGCCATGGAGACTAGAATTCAATAATATTTTTAGTTTTTTGTCGCATTCCTAAGACAAAAATGTGATAAGAATAAATTTACCCCCATTCGTTCCGGATGGGGACCCGTTTCGAAACGGGTCCCCATCCGGAATCAATGGTGGTAAATTTACTCAAATCAATTTTTTGTTTAAGGAATGTGACTAAAACCAAAAAATGTTATTGCACTCTAGTCTCCATGGTGTAAGTAATCAATAGAAAAAAAAGTCATTTTGAGGGTGAACTACTCCTTTAAGCCTAACCCTAACCTCAGTAATACTAACACTGGAGAATGCTAACCTGGTGACACTTTCCCCCCCTAGACTCTTCCCCCTCCTGGCCCCCAAACTCCCTGGAATAAACGGCCTGGAATAAACTCCCCATTGCAATTAAACTGCAGACTCCTTCCCTAGCTTCCATTAGAACTACAGACTCACTCCCTAGCTTCCATTAGAACTACAGACTCACTCCCTAGCTTCCATTAGAACTACAGACTCACTCCCTAGCTTCCATTAGAACTACAGACTCCCTCCCTAGCTTCCATTAGAACTACAGACTCCCTCCCTAGCTTCCATTAGAACTACACTCACTCCCTAGCTTCCATTAGAACAACATACTCACTCCCTAGCTTCCATTAGAACAACATACTCACTCCCTAGCTTCCATTAGAACTACACACTCACTCCCTAGCTTCCATTAGAACTACAGACTCACTCCCTAGCTTCCATTAGAACTACAGACTCACTCCCTAGCTTCCATTAGAACTACAGACTCCCTCCCTAGCTTCCATTAGAACTACAGACTCCCTCCCTAGCTTCCATTAGAACTACAGACTCACTCCCTAGCTTCCATTAGAACTACAGACTCACTCCCTAGCTTCCATTGGAACTACAGACTCACTCCCTAGCTTCCATTAGAACTACAGACTCACTCCCTAGCTTCCATTAGAACTACAGACTCACTCCCTAGCTTCCATTAGAACTACAGACTCACTCCCTAGCTTCCATTAGAACTACAGACTCACTCCCTAGCTTCCATTAGAACTACACTCACTCCCTAGCTTCCATTAGAACTACAGACTCACTCCCTAGCTTCCATTAGAACTACAGACTCACTCCCTAGCTTCCATTAGAACTACAGACTCACTCCCTAGCTTCCATTAGAACTACACTCACTCCCTAGCTTCCATTAGAACTACAGACTCACTCCCTAGCTTCCATTAGAACTACAGACTCACTCCCTAGCTTCCATTAGAACTACACTCACTCCCTAGCTTCCATTAGAACTACAGACTCACTCCCTAGCTTCCATTAGAACTACAGACTCACTCCCTAGCTTCCATTAGAACTACACTCACTCCCTAGCTTCCATTAGAACTACAGACTCACTCCCTAGCTTCCATTAGAACTACAGACTCACTCCCTAGCTTCCATTAGAACTACACTCACTCCCTAGCTTCCATTAGAACTACAGACTCACTCCCTAGCTTCCATTAGAACTACAGACTCACTCCCTAGCTTCCATTAGAACTACACTCACTCCCTAGCTTCCATTAGAACTACAGACTCACTCCCTAGCTTCCATTAGAACTACAGACTCACTCCTTAGCTTCCACCGTGGTCTGAAGACTCACCTCTTCACACTTTACCTTATGCATAGCTCATAGCACTTACAGTAGCACTTGCCTATCCTCAAATGACCATACATGTAATGTTTGTTCACACTGCTGTTACGTTGGAATAACAGCACTTTACCAGACCCGCACAAAAGACTGGCTAAAGTTCTTTGCACACTGCTGCGTTTTTCGGGCCGAATATCGGAGTGAATTTCGGAGTGCGTAAATAAAAAAAATCAACCTCACGTTACCGTATGTCAATCACGTTTGCACACTGCCGCCCGTTTCGTATTTATTTTCGGACCAGGGTTGATTTTTTTTACGATTTTCGCAGGTGTTGCACTGAGTCCCTTGCTCTCTCTCCCTTTCCTCTCTCTCTCCCTGGCCTACGGCTTTCGGATTTCCAAAACGCAACGAAAACACACAGTGCAGTGCGCAACCACCTTTACACTTAAGGTTCCACATCATGTTCAGTTTGAAGTGAGAAAACAGTTTCTGCTTTGATGATCTGTATGTGTCTTAATTGTAGATTTCTGTGTGTGTGATCTCGACGGCATTGCAATGCTCCTCTTGCGACGAAATAACGGTGCCAATCAATATTAGTTCTACAAATCTGCTGCTGCTGAGCCATTCAGATGAAGCCATGGGAATCTGACAGGAAATAGGGGAATAGAGTCTATTCTGCTCATTTAACAGGGAGAAACGATTGTCCAAATTGAGGTTTTGCATAATGCAACGCGACAGTTGTGTTGACTCTACAGGTGTCCGTCGCAATGATAAATTATGCACACCAAAGCAACAGTGCAGTTACTGTATAATATGACTGTTTTTTTTAATAGTAGTAATGTTCTATGCCTTCCAGATATACAGCTACACGTAATTCGGGGAAAATCGTCTATACTTGTAAGTGAGCGAAATGCATTTTGCGCTTTTGTACTTCCCATAGGCCGAGGAGAAATTGTTTTTAATGACGCCGGCCGTGTCCATGAACAAATAGCTCTTGGTGATGATGTGTGTCTGAGGCCCCACCTTGCCGAAGCTGCCCTTGCCCAGGACCTTGTGGAGGACGAAGTTGTCTATGTTGATGTGGGTGAGGTGGGTGATGGTCCGGGACGCGGGCCGGGGGGAGGACCCCTCCCAGAGCATCCCATAGGGGCCCATATCTGCTGGGACAAACACACCGCCGTGTTGGGTCAAGATCACTATTATTATCATTTTAAACTCGATTCAAACTTGTTTGATCTACATCAGTGGTTCTCAACCTGTGGGTTGGGACCCCAAATGATTTTGGGAGGTCCCCAGATGATTAACTTAATATGCAACATTGTTTTCTCGCTCAACAGTAAACAAACCAACATAAAGTTTAAGTGTATAGAGGCAATATGCACATTTCTAAAGTGACAATTTAAGGACTTTTTAATGCCTCTACAATGACAAATTAAACATTGACCACATTTTCAAATATTAGAGACATAAATTGTGAAAATAGCAGATCTACATGCTCACAACGCCTCGCGTTGCGAGGCGTTGTGAGCATGTAGATCTGCTATTTTCACAATCGAACCGTGTTATACATAATGTAATGCCTCAACTCTTCAGGGTGGTTAAAATATGATTATTTTGGGGGGTTCGGCCTGAAAAGGTTGAGAACCACTGATCTACAAGCAACACATTCACATAATGATGTCATGTCCACAGTGGTGGAAAAGGTTTTTAAAAAATTACTTGCGTAAAAATTATCAATACTGCAAGATAGAAATACTCTGTAAAAGTCCGGAATTAAAAATGTACTTCAGTAAAAGTGCAACGGCACTGGCACCAAAAGTTAAAGTACTCATCATGCAAAATGTTCAAATGTAAAAAAGAAAAAAACGTAGTAAATAGCAGATCTACAAGCTCACAATGCGTCACATCACGACGCATTCTGAGCCTGTATATCGGCGTTTTTCAAATGGCCGAAATGTACAGTATATAGGGTCGAAGTGGTAAATGTATCAATCTACAACGTAACTAGTAACTTACGTTTTCAAATAAATGTGATCCGAGATGTAGTGGAGTTGAAGTAAAAGTATTGGAAATTGTAAATACTCACTTTAAGTACAAATACCTCAAAATTGTACTTGCATTGTACTTACAGCACTTGAGAACATTTACTTAGTTACTTTCCACCACTATGCACTGTATGCCTCATTGAAAATGTAGGACACAATAAACACACATGTCTAGACACATGCACATGTACACTAACATGTACACTAACATGTACACTAACATGTACACTAACATGTGCACTAACCGGTGACATCCAGATTAGTAGTATTCTTGTTGACCTCATCGTAGACGCCAATTTCAGGACTTTCAGGCAGTTCTGGATCTGAGCGGCGAGTCGATTTCTGATGAATGGAGAAAGATGACCAATATTAACGCTTGGTTTCTCATTGTAATGAAGTGTCACGTGCCGAAAATAGCCAATCTACAAGCTCACAACGCGCTGTGTGAGTTTGTAGATATTTGCAGATCGGCTATATCCTGCACATGGCAAAGTAAATAGGCTTAAGCAGCCAAGCTAAAGACGACTGATATTTCAGTGATATTTCAGTGATATTTACAGTGATATTTACAGTGATATTTACAGTGATATTTACAGTGATATTTACAGTGATATTTACAGTGATATTTACAGTGATATTTCAGTGATATTTACAGTGATATTTACA